>NC_064631.1:124374845-124677875 GCF_023864275.1 Schistocerca cancellata
TCGTAGGTATTTAGTTGAATTTACGGCTTTTATATTTGACTGATTTAACGTGTAATCTAAGTTTAACGGATTCCTTTTAGCACACATGTGTATGAACTCACGCTTTTCTTTATTTAGGGTCAACTGCCAATTTTCGCACCATTCAGATGTCTTTTCTAAATTGTTTTGCAATTTGTTTTGATCTTCTGATGACTTTACCAGACGACAAAAGACAGCATCATCTGCAAACAACCTAAGACGGCTGCTCAGGTTGGCTCATAAATCGTTTATATAGATAGGGAACAGAAGAGGGCCTATAACACTACCTTTTTTGACGACGCACCAATATTCTGTGGTATACAGACACATAATATCTGTATACAAGTTTTGTGATTATCTTTGAACCGGGGTCTAAATTCGCTAAGCATTTTTTTTAATGATTCCATGAAGGGCAACTGTAATTTTTCGTTTATTTCCTGTACTGTCGTTCGACTTCGATCTTGGGCCATTTTCAAGATCTTAAATACATTTTTGACACTATGATATTTCTA
Source organism: Schistocerca cancellata (assembly GCF_023864275.1). NCBI lineage: Eukaryota > Metazoa > Arthropoda > Insecta > Orthoptera > Acrididae > Schistocerca > Schistocerca cancellata. The sequence continues at coordinate 124,375,376 of NC_064631.1, forward strand.
CGAGTCGGGGAGTGGAACGACAGAAGTCTGAAATTGGTCGAGAAGCTAGAAAATCCGAAAAGGGAAATAGTAAGTCTTGACTAGATACGTAGGGCATCAGAAAAGTGAAATGGAAAGAAGACAAGGATTTCTTATCAAAAGAGAACAGAGCAATATCAACAGCAGCAGGAGGTGGTATAAAGGGAGTAGGATTCGTTATGAGTAGAAAGGTAGGACAAAGTGAGTTTCTACGAACAGTTAAGTGAAGGGGTTGTTCTCGTCAGAATCGACGACAAACCAACACTTAACATAGTAGTTTAGGTTTACATGTCGACGTTGCAAGCCGAAGATGAAGAGACAGAGGAAGTATATAAGGAATCGAATGGGTAATTCAGTACGTAAATGGAGATGAAAATCTAATAGATATGGGGATTTGGAACGCGGTTGTAGGGGAATGAGTAAAAGAAAGGGTTACGGGAGAATATAGGATTCTCACTAGGAACGAGGGAGAAGAAAGACTAATTGAGTTCTTCAGTAAATTCCAGATGGTAATAGCGATTACTCTGTTGAAGAACCACGAGAGGAGGAGGTAGATTATACATGGGAAAGGGCGAAAGATACGGGAGGATTTCACTTAAATTACATAATGGCCAGGCAGAAATTCTGAAGTGAGATTTTGGATTGTAATACGTACCCTGGAGCAGATATAAACTGAGATCACAATTTGAAAACGACTAAGAGTAGGCTGAAGTTTAAGAGACTAGTCAGTAAAAATCATTGCGGAAAGAAGTGGACCCAACTTGTCAACAAGGCAGGGTGAAAGCTGTTAGCGGTTCCAAATAGTTTGGGGTGTTTTTACATGAAGTGGACTGGGTCCTCTTGTTCAACTAATTCGATCATTGACTGGGAATGGTTTGAAGAACATTCTGGACAATTCCAGAAAATGATACCAGCACCCAGCTCGACCGACATTCCATCAAACATTTATGGAACATCATCAAGAGGTCAGTTCATGCACAACATCGTGCACTGACAACATTTTCGAAATTGTGGACGCCTATAGATGCAGCATGGCTCAGCATTTCTGCACGGGTCTTCCAACGACTTGTTGAGTCCATGCCACGGGGAGCTGCTGCACTAGGCCGGGCAAAAGGAGGTCCCACACGAAATTAGGTTGCATCCCATGACTTTTGTCACCTCAGTGTACTACACAACGTAAATAAAGATTACTGTTGTTAGGTGCATTCAGCGAAGCTCTCACGGCATGAAAGTTGAACTTCGCAAAGTTAACATTACAGAATGAGATTTTCACTCTGCAGCGGAGTGTGCGCTGATATGAAACTTCCTGACAGATTAAAACTGTGTGCCGGACCGAGACTCGAACTCGGCACCTTTGCCTTAATCGCGAAAGGCAAAGGTCCCGAGTTCGAGTCTCCGTCCGGCACACAGTTATAATCTGGCAGGAAGTTTCAAAGTTTACATTGTTGTTGCTTTTTACCGATCTGATAATTTAACTGCAATTGCTTCCACTGCATGGACTGTGAATATGATGCAAAATAAGCACTAAAATTTGTTTTTAAATGCTCAAACGATGTTTAATGTCAGGAAACAACTTACTGAGGGAGTGGGACTTATGATGGGACCAACAGAAAATCGCTTAGATGATGGTAAAACGTAAAAAATTGGGAATTAAAAATCAGGGGGATTTAATTGCCTCTCCTAAGAGTCGTCAGGCGTATTTTCCCTGGTACTTTGGCAGGCACTTGCGATTTAGTTTCTGCATGTGATGTGGAACCAGTCCATTGAAATACTGCTCATCTCGTGTTTCATAAAATGCCCAGCGATGACGGGAAGCGTATGTTAGTTAACCTCATTTGATAGAGCGGTCTCATACCGATCTAGCGCGACATTTCTTTCGTCGGTATGTATTAAGGAGCTGGAACGCGTAATGTACCATCTGTGTGTAAAATGATCATTCATTCTTCTAGCCAGATGTGATGAACACGTCAACGCTACAGAGAAGTTAGCGTTTTAACTGATAAAGCGGTGCGCTACAAACAGAGATCAACAGTAAGAAGAATGCTTTTCATTTTTGTTTTAGCGTTTGCCCGTTAGGCCTGTCTTTAAGTAAATTAACTCATAATCATTCTCTGTCTCCTTCTATTCCTTTTCTCATTGCATATCTATTCTGCACTTTCATCTTATTCATCAAATGCTGCCTTTCTACACATCTTTTTCTTTCTCCTATCACCTCCACTTCTAGAATATCCGTCAGTAAGAACTGCCTTCTTAGACAGTGTTCTAACGAGTTGTCTTTTCTCTTTATCATGTCCTGCAATTTTTTTCTTTTCTCGACGTCTCTGGTGCTCATACTGAACAAACTGTGTACGCGGCAGTTAAATAAAACGTCAACATTCTGTCGTACTCACTTGTTTGACATTTTCTGCCGACGTCCCGTTCCTAGCCATTACACATGGATATATTTCTATTCAACCTTCTTGTATTCACAAAATCCGATTTGCACTTGTTGGCCAAAACTGGAGCAATTATTTATTTTTTTATTTTATTTTATTTTATTTTTTACCAGCGTAAATCGGTTACGCATTAACGTATTAGAATATCTATCACGTTTCGCTGTCATGCGATAATTACAGCCCACACTGGATCATTGCGAGTATCTGCACTGTGATTATAACCACTCGGTACTATGATTTCTCCCGATCTTCTTCATCTTCCAAAACTGTTCTTCATCTATAATGCTTCTACTGTTGTTGTTTTTTTTTCCCTGCTCAGCACTCTCAAAAAGACTTACACTGCGTGTGGTATGAGGGTTATGATTATGAATTCTTCACATTTCTTTATTTTCTTTTTCTTATTGAGTATCATTATCGCCATTAAAACATCTTCCGCCCACACCCCACAACCTGTCACGACTACGAAAGTATAAGAAGAATACTGACTCCAAGATGAAATAGAATATTATTAAGTGAATACATAAAATTTTAGCCTTAGGAGAAGTGTGATACGGCCAGCTGTAAAGACACAAGTGGCAAGTCAGTTCCGTGGCAGTGAAGTCGTAAAGGAAGGGCAATATGGGAAGGACTCGAGTGCTTCCTCCTGAGTGTTTGCGTCCATTAGGTCAAGCGACGTCACCTAGGACGAGCCCGCCCACCCTGCCACGGCAGGCTCCATCGTCAACTCATTATGTTTTATTGCTCTTTTACAGCGCCGTATTCCGAGTTATAAACTCGCGGCCGCACCGGGAGATCAAAGTTACGGCGCGGCGCAGGGGCACAATTGCGTAACTCGCCAGCTTGACGAGTCTGCCCGTATCAGAGGGAGTGGGAGACCGACGTAACAGACGAACTGGGCGTCACACAGCGAGGGCTGCGGCACAAAGAAACTTAGCCCTACTTCCCTCTTCTCTTTCCCTTTTTTCCCCCCGGTCTCGTTTTTTTGTTCTTTTTTTTTTCTCCTGACAGCAGGGAGGTCTCCGAGAAATGGGGCAGTGCACTGCGCGTTGCGTTGTCACTGATGCCCGCCGTGGTCCTCACAGCTGCTTTTTCGTCCCTGCTCGACACTTACAGCAGCTGCTGTTTGCTGTTACGTGCCGCAGTGAGAAAGCGGAGGCGACGCTACTTGGCAACGGCAGGTGAATGCAAATAGAGCTTGCACGTCATTCCCTTCGCCACCCGTGCAAGCCGGTGAGTTCTGCCCAGTTAGAGACGGTAGATGATACACCTAAAATGTGCTCTCGATTTATGATTGTACCCGTAGCATACGCTGTGAAGGTTTCAAAGCAATAAATGCGACTCGTTTCTCATTTAAATTGAATGAGGTTTCTCAGACAATCGCTCCGTGGCATTCCTCGCGAGAACGGTTGTATTGCGTTGCTGTAACAGGTGGTACATTACATTGGTGCATATGTTCGTAGCGTCTTTCCAAAAATTTGATAGTTATCAATAACGTAATATTCTCGTTCACTACCTAGAATTACCAACGCTGGGCTAACTTCACGATTCCGCGATTGCAGAAATCACGTACTTTTGAGGGGAAGAACTCGTCGACCCCTGTTCGGAGCTCATTTTCATCTGGAAAGGAAGTTCCTTGAAGGTTGTTCGATAGAGACAGCAAGAGACGAAAATCGGAGGTCGAAAGATCAGGTGAATAAGGTGCGTGCGGAATGACTTCTCAACCTACCTCCTGTACTGGTACAGTGCTTTTTGTCACTTATCCCTAGGACGCCTAAGGGGGGGGGGGGGGGGGAGGGGTTCGTTGAGCCCACAATTTTTTTTGTCCCCTGCTTTTGCCCAAGTAACTTTCATATTACATATACCCCTTGAGTTATTGTTTGTTGGCTATTTTATGAAACGTTAGTGTCAATATATTTTATATAAAATTCCTGCTTTGAAAGAGAAAATAAATAAACTTATTATGGGTCCAACATACCCTCCCCTTAGGCTTCCTTGCTATAGAAAATTTCCCTTAGTAGGATTACGTATTTCTCATCTTTACAACAATGGAAGTTAGTTTCTTGTTGGTTGGTATTCTTAATATTCACAACAATCGGTTTACTTTCAGAGGAAGTTATTGTTGATGTCAGTCAGCTGTTATTTACCTTGTAAACTTGCAGTGAGTTAGTGCAGTTCCCAACACGTAGGCCTCCAGTAACTTTGGTGTCCTACACAGCAAAAACGAAACCAAGTAAAAATTTACTGATGTTGTCAACAATGAACCAAGATAAAGGCACTGTTGGAGGAGAGAAGAATAAAACCGAGATAAATGCATATTATAATTCCACTAAAGGTGGAATTGATACCATTGATCAAATGGCGCGTATGTACACTTGCAAGAGGGGAACAAAGAGATGGCCTCTACCTGTATTTTACTCTCTCATCGACATTTGTGCTATCAATGCAACCACCATATTCATCCAGCAACATCCAAGATGGAATGAAAAGAAACACAACAAACGGAAACTTTATCTTCTGCAAACTGTGATGGACCTAGTAAAATTACAGGTAGAAGAAAGAAGTGCAATGCAAGAGGGTTATCTAACCAAATTGTTCAATCAATGGAGACTATTCTACAAAAGAAAATCAAAGAAGTGACAACAGAAGCACGTCAGCCTACTGCAGGGAAAGGTCGGTGCCATATTTATGTAATAAAAGCTAAAACAAAGAAGCAGAAGTACAACAATCTAAGTAAACCAAAACAGTATTGTGGACAGTGTCATAAACATGTGTGTAACACACATTCAGAAAAAATTGTAAAGTGTGTCTCTTGCCTTGAAGTTGAGGACTCAGAATAGTCTATTGTATATGAACACATCTGTATTTTGTATTGTAATATGTCAATTTTTTATTCACTCAATCCAATATTTATAACAATTAACAACATTTATAAACCGATGCTTTAGTTAAAATACATGAACCATATTGAAATTTTTCGTCAGTCAACTTATTTAACAACTGTGGGCCCGCCGAACCCCCCCCCCCCTCCCTTAGGCATCCAAGTTACAAAGAAAAGGCTTGGGCGTCCTAGAGTTAAGCTGATTGCGGGGTGGGGGGGGGGGGGTCGCTATATTGTAGTAGCAGCACTTCACACAATCTTCCTTGTCGTTGTTCTCCGAATGGCCAATGCAAGACGTCACAGTTGTCGCATTGGCGATTACAGCTCGGGGGAGCAATATGTAGTACCCGATACCGCCGGTGTTCCACCAGATGTATAACCCTATCTTTTGTGGATGCGCTCAAGTCTTGGTGCGGGGAGTTGCTGCTTTGTTTGGGCTCAACCATTACTTTCTTTCCCTCATTTTAGCATAAAGACACCATTTCTCGTCACCAGTAATGATAAAGGATCAGGAAGGTGTACGAGCCAATTGATGACGAGCAAGCAGAAATGCACATACGATTTTTGTGATTCTGGAGTAGAGCTTGCGTTAACCATACACCAAATTTTTGAACTTTCCCCATTGAATGCAAATGTCGCACATTGGTGCAACGATCACATTTCTTCACATTTGCCAGTTCTCGAGTAGACTGACGTGGATCATTAGTGATTAATGCTTTTAAACGATCTTCATCAATCCCCGATTGCCTTTCTAAACGTGGAGAGTTACTAATGTCAGTACGATCCTCCTTAAAATGAAAAAACAATTTCTTGGCATACTCTGTTCAGCGACATTATTCCCACACACAGCGAAAATGTTTCTGGAGGCCTCCGCCGCTGTCATTTCTTTATTGAACCCAAACAGACGAAATCTGAAATGTTCCGATTTCCTTAGTTTGCACCAATAGCTCCACTCACTATCTCTAAATGACAACATGTAACCTCAAAAACCAACACTGAACAGCAAATAAAAAATAACAATCTATAAATAAACTCGTAGCACCCCGACTATCAACATGCGAAACAAAAACGCTACGGATTTATGCACAAACCTAATATTTGCTGGAATATCCCAACCTCTCTCTTGCTCTATAGTTTTTACGCTTTACACCTCCCTCCAGTATTGCCAGAGTTTTCCATATATATTCTTTTCCTCGCCAATTCTACGGAGAAACTCCTCATTTCTTATCAGCCAATTTAATTTTCAACACTCTTCTTTAGTGCCACATTTCAAATGCTTCTATTCACTTCAGTTCCAATTTTCCCACGATCCATGTTTGTTATACAATGTTGTGCTCCTTACGTACATTCTCATGAATTTCTTTCCCAAATTAAGTCCTACCTTTGATACTAGTGGACATCTCTTGGCGAGAAATGCCGTTTTTGCGAGTGCTAATCTGCATTTTATGTCCACATTGCTCCGTCCGTCATGGGTTACTTTGCTGCCAAGACAGCAGAATTCCTTAATTTACTTCGTGATCCCCAAGTTTGATGTTAAGTTTCTCGTTATTCTCGTTTCTGCTACTTCTCATTACTTTCGTCTTTCTTCGGCTGTGTCTCAATCCATACTCTGTACTCATGAGACTGATCATTCCATTCAGCGGATCCTGCAGTTCTTCTTGACTTTCACTGAGGTTAGCAATATCATCACCAAATTTTAACACTGACGGCCTTTCACCTTGAGCTTTAATCCTACTCTTGAATCTTTCATTTATTTCCGTCATTGCTTCTTCGACGTATAGTTTCAACAGCACGGACGAAAGACTACATCCCTGTCTTACGACTTTTTTAATTCATGCAATTCGTTCTTGGTCTTCCTCTCTCATGGTTCCCTCTTGGTTCATAAACATGATGTAGATTATCCGTTTTTCCTTATAGGTTACCCTTATTTTTCTCAGAATTTTGAACATCTTGCGTCATTTGACATTGTCGAACGCTTTTTCCAGGCCGACAAATCCTATGAAAGAGTCTTGATTTTTCTTTGGTCTTTTCCATTCTTAACCGCAATATCAGAACTGTCTCTCTTGTGCCTTTACCTTTCCTATAGCTAAATTCATCGTCATTTGACATTGTCGAACGCTTTTTCCAGGCCGACAAATCCTATGAAAGAGTCTTGATTTTTCTTTGGTCTTTTCCATTCTTAACCGCAATATCAGAACTGTCTCTCTTGTGCCTTTACCTTTCCTATAGCTAAATTCATCGTCATCTACAAACATCCTCGTTTTTTTTTCGATTTTTTTGTATATTATTCATGTCAGTAACTTGGCTGCATGAGCTTCTAAGCTGATTGCGCGATAATCCTCGCACTTGTCGGCTCTCGCAATCTTGGGAGTTGTATGGATGATGTTTTTCCGAAGGTGTAATGGTATATCGTCTGTCTCATACGCTCTACACACCAATGTGAGTAATCGTTTTGTTGCCAATTCCCCCACTGATTTTAGAAATTCCATTTTATTGTTTTCTGTTCCTTCTGCCTTATTTGATTCGACGTCTTGCAAAGCTCTACTATATTCTAATTCTAATATTGGATCTCCTATCCCTTCTTTATTGACTAATGTTTATTCTTGTGCACTTCATCATAAGTCCTTTCCCTTATAGAGGCCCTCAGCGTCCTTTCCACATACCGGCTCTCTCTTCCACATACCGGCTCTCTCTTCTGCATTTAGCAGTGGAATTCCCATTGCAGACTTAACTTTAGCGCTCTTGGTATCAGCGAAGGTTGTTTTGGCTTTTCTGTATGCTGAGCCAGTCCTTTCGACAATAACTTCTTTTCCAATCTCTTCACATTTTTCGTGTAACCATTTCGCCTTAGCTTTTCTGCACTTCCTATTTATTTTATTCTACGTGTCTTGTATATCTGTATTTCTGAATTTCCATGAACATTTTTGTACTGATCTCTTCCATCGAACAACTAAAGTATTTCTTCTGTTACCCATGCTTTCTTCGTAGTTACCTTCTTTGTACCTACATTTTCCTTTCCAACTTCTGTGATTGCTCTTTTTAGAGATGTTCACTCCTCTTCAGCTGTACCGGCTACTGAGCTATTTCTTGTTGCTGTATCCATAGCCTCAGAAAAGTTCAAGCATATCTCTTCATGTCTTAGTGCTTGCATGTTACAGCATGTTTTAAGCAATTACCGGCGCTGTTTGCGACATATTTTCTGTGTTCTTTTTTTTCCTATTGCCGCAGAGCGGCTGCAGATGACATAATGTTCGCTAAGTAAAAAACGGCAACAGCAAAAAAAAAAAAAAAAAAAAGGCAAAGCAGTCCGTCTACAGGGCACAAGTGGCCCTATGGGACCATCCGACAGCCGTGTCATCCTCATGTGAGGATGTGGATAGGAGGGGTGTGTGGTCAGCACACTACTCTCCCGGTCGTTATGACGGTTTTCTTTGACCGGAGGCGCTACTATTCGGTCGAGTAGCTCCTCAGTTGGCATTACGAGGCTGAGTGCACCCGAAAAAATGGCGACAGCTCATGGCGGCCCGGATCGTCACGCATCCAAGTGCCAGCCACGACCGACAGCGCTTCATTTCGGTGATATGACGGGAACCGCTGCATCCACTACGGCAAGGCCGTTGCCAACAGGAAATAAGAGCACAGAAAATATGTCGCAAACAGCGCCAATAATTGCTTAAAAATGCTGTAACATACAATAAATAAGGTAGTATGAAAGTATCCATAGACAACTATATTTCAAAAGACGAATAGTAAAAATGTTTTACTGTGTTTCTATAACCATGCTATATTCTGCATGTTTTAGATTAAAAAACCCCACTGATGATGGTGATATTTGTTGCCGAAACTAGTTTGGAATAATAAAGAAATAAACGAATAATAAAGTGTTTTGCATCAAGGCGGACTCAATTTCTGATGTTACTGTTTTTCTATGCAAACACGGACCAAATGGATAAGTTCCCAGATTAAATCATTGTTGCCTCCAAAGTTTTTAATCGCTCTAGTTCATTTTATAACTGACTGTGCATATATTGCATATCTTTTTACGCCACTTTAACGATATTTTCAGGTCACTGTAGCGGTAATTTGTAAGGTATCTTGGGTAATTTAAGTCTGGGCCCTGCTGTTACAAGTCCTCTTCCACATTTGTTAACTAAATGACGTCTCATCAGAGAGGCAGCTGTCCCTGCTGTCAACCTCCCCCCACCCCTCCCGCCCCTCCTGGTGCCCCGATTGACGCGTCACCAATCACCATGGCACGGACTTACCAGACCACTAATCCCTCTCCCAAGCACTACGCGAAGACTACTCTCGCAAATTAGAAATTAATGGTATGTTTATCGAAGTAGCGTGTTCAACGGATGACACAAGCTGCGACATAGCCTCGAATACAAATAGTGATCCAGGTACTGTCAAATGTTTTTTATTTCAGATTGGAGTAAAAATCATTCCACGGATGAGTAGTGATTTTACCCTCACGGGCGGGTGTACCAAGCGTCACATTATGTGTCTCTTGTGAACTCTAAGAATATATATCGTTTCGCTATGACTAATAAGAGACCAAATTAAAGTAAAATATAAAGAAAACGGAAAGTTAATTTTGAGAGCACAAATCGTAAATATTTGTCGCAATTCGAAGGCTTTAAACACTACGAATAATAGTATCGCCTAGTTAATTACAGTTAGGTCTCCTCTTGAGTCATTTGACTTGATACAACCGACGGTGTAGGCTATTTTCTGCAGGGGATGGAACAGAGCCTTTGTCCTCAAACGTTTCTGATGCTGAATGCGCCTCTAATATTTGATGAAAGAGTAGTTGCCTGCAGCGACCACCACTGCCCAGTTACGCAACAGGCCAGTCGGCATTACGCAAGTATCAGAATAGAATTGACGTTACTCCTTTAATTACAAATCGTGTCATTTCTCATTTGTGTTTCTAATTAGGAGACTGAAAAGGGCTCGAATTTCACTTCTGTGTTAATTTCTTTAGATCTACACCGTCGTTAATCGTGCTAGCGTAGACAGTTTTCGAGACAGACTCCCACTTCGTCATCGAACAGGTTTTTTATATTTAAAGGGCGATCAAAAAGTTCCATTTGAGGCGTTGCTGCAACGTAAATACAACACAGTGCGACGCCGATTCGAGGACATATGCGTTGACATGTAAGCAAGGGATTAGTGGAGCATTCGTCACTTCTGACCTGAGTGCGGTTAACGCGGAAAAGTGAAATATGGCAAAGTTATTACCCAGTGCGTCCAAATAGGGTGAATGTGGTTTTATTCTTTTCTTGTCTGCCGAAGGGCAAATGCCGGTAGATATGCATCGTAGAGTGAAGAATGTATGTGGGGCAGTACGGGGAAAAGTGCGACAAGGTGTTTTGATGCCTTATGATAACACACGCCCCCATATTGCAAATGTCGTGACGCGTAAGTTACGCCAACTCGAGAAGGAAGCATACCAGCACCGGCCCTATAGTCCTGATCTATTCCTATGCAATTATTGCGCCGTCTGTTCCTTAAAAGAGGCCATGAAGTGTCGACGATTCCTGCCTTACGACAGGAAGTGCAGCAAGCAGTTAGGGGAGAACTTCTTCACACAGTAGGACATCTAATTTTACCAAACGGGTATCTTCAACCTGGTACGTTGATGGGACGTTTGCCGTAATGACCAGGGGGCTTTTTCTGACTGGCATACCGAATCTGGACTGTACGGCCTTCGGACGGAAACTTTTTGATCGCCTCTTTGATATATGTATAAGTACAGGGTGCCGCGCGGGATTTGCCGAGCGGTCAGGGGCGCTGCAGTCATGGACTGTGCGGCTGATCCCGGCGGAGGTTCGAGTCCTCCCTCGGGCGTGGCTGTGTGTGTTTGTTAAGTAGTTAAGTAGTGTGTAAGCTTAGGGACTGATGACCTTAGCAGGTGAGTCCCATATGATTTCACACACATTTTTCAAGTACAGGGTGGTCGGAAATTCCCGTTACAGACTTCTAGGACTTGTAGAGGGGAGTGAGTACATCGTATTTTGAATAGGAACCCATGTCCGGGAACATCATCCAACGAGACTACAGAGCTCTGCTGAAAATGATTCGGCCAGTGATCTCCAATCAATGACGTTGTCCATCATTTTCAGCAAACACTGCACGAAAATTACTGCAAGATACTTTACATGACCGGTGAAGTACATCAGGGCCTCTTTGTATTTTATTCAAAAGCATTTCAGTGCCGATTTCGCTGTTGTAGCCGCTGAATGTTCTGAAAAATTGTGAATAAATACATATACATTTCAAAATTCGAGGAAAAGATAGTAGTGCATAATGATAACATTAGAGTAAATTATATAAATAAGTTTAATCTTTCTTAAAGCCAGCAAAAAATATATCCAGAATAGCTGAAGTCTGCAGCGCAGTATATGGAAGACTAGATAGAAGTGATTCAGAGCTCAAAAAACAATCGAAATAGCTTTACATTTTCTTGTTTTTGATGTGTTGGCAAATGTGCCAACACCTTGTAGATAGAGGAGGCCGAAATGCACGCTATCTAACGCAGACGGGCGTGAAGTCTGGAACAAGATACGTATGAATGCACTAAAGAAAAGTACGTAGCTTCTGTTTACTTAACTTTAATTCATCCTTGTGGTACATCGCTCTTGACTATACAAATGAGACTCTCTCCAGATATGGTTAATGGCGCCTTGCCAGGTCGTAGCCATGGACTTAGCTGAAGGCTATTCTAACTGTCTCTCGGCAAATGAGAGAAAGGCTTCGTCAGTGTAGTCGCTAGCAAAGTCGTCGTACAACTGGGGCGAGTGCTAGTCCGCCTCTCTAGACCTGCCGTGTGGTGGCGCTCGGTCTGCGATTACTGACAGTGGCGACACGCGGGTCCGACATGTACTAATGGACCGCGGCCGATTTAAAGCTACCACCTAGCAAGTGTGGTGTCTGGCGGTGACACCACAGTTTTAGCAACGAATTCCATACATCTCTGAACATCTGGAAATAACTGATGTGAAACACATATGGCTGGAATCGTTCATAGGCTGTCTGCGTTTCACAATATCGACTCAAACAAAATACATATTTACTAAATGCAGAAAGGGAGACGCATATATGCACTAGAGTTAAGTTATATTCTTAATACTGTACAAATGCTAGAGATTTGAACATGGTAGGGAAGCTAAAAAATCTGAAATGGGAAATGCTAAGGGTCGATATACATATAGTAAAGTGGAAAGAAGACAAGCATTTTAGGTGCGACAAATATACGATAATGTCAACAGCAACAGAAAACAGTGTAATGGGACTAGGGTACGTAATGAATAGAAACGTAGCACCGAAAGTGATTTACTGAGAACAGTTCAGTGATAGGTTTGTTCTCATCAGAATCAAAATCAATCCATCGCCGACAACAATAGTTCAGGTACAAATGTCGGCGTCGTAAGCAGACGATAAAGAAACAGAGACCGTGTATGAGGAAACGCGTAATTCAGTACGTAATTTTAGCAAGCCGTAGCTATTACTTTGTTCACGAATCCCGAGAGGAGAAGGTTTACGTGGGAAAAGCCCGGAGAAACGAGAAGATTTCAGTTTGATTACCTCATGGTCAGGCAGAGATACCGAAATCAGATATCGGATTGTAAGGTGTACCCAGGAGGAGATATAGATTCGGGTAACAATTTAGTAATGATGAAGAGTAGCCTGAAGTTTAAGAAAATCGTACAGAAGAATAACTGTGGTGTCACCGCCAGACACCACACTTGCTAGGTGGTAGCTTAAATCGGCCGCGGTCCATTAGTACATGTTGCACCCGCGTGTCGCCACTGTCAGTACTTGCAGACCTAGCGCCACCACATGGCAGGTCTAGAAAGACGGACTAGCACTCGCCCCAGTTGTACGGACGACATTGCTAGCGACTAGACGTACGAAGCCTTCCTCTCATTTGCCGAGAGACAGTTAGAATAGCCTTCAGCTAAGTCCATAGCTACGACCTAGCAAGGCGCAGTTAACCATATCTGGAGAGAGTCTTGTATTCACCATAGAGATGTACCACACAAGAGAATAAAGTTAAGTATATGAGACGCTCCGTTCTCTTCTTTATAGCATTTATGAAGTATCCTGTTTCAGACTTCACGATATTCTGGGTGAGCTGATAGCGTGCCTATTCGGCCCTTCTAAATAACACTGTGTCGGCACTTCTGTCGACACATAACAATAACTATGGAAGGAGGCGTGGTACTGAAGTAGTAAGGTATGAAGAGATACGGTTGAAGTTCTCTGTAATAATGAGTAGCTCAGTCCCGGCAGTTCAGTTGAAGAGCATTCACAGGTGTTGGAAACGCAAACATAGGTATCACTAACGTAACTGAGAAGAAATCCTGGACAAGAGAAATACTTCAACTGTTCGACAAAAGAAGGAAGTACACAAATGTTCAGAGAAAGACAGGAACAATGTGAAGAAAGAGAAAAAGAAACGACTATCGGAAGGAATGACTCAGGGTATACTAAAGTCAAATCAACTTTCGTTACAATTAAAAGCAAGGGCGGCAACATTAAGAGTCCAACGGGAATTTCAGTTTCAAACTAAGAGGAGGGAAGCAGTACATCGAATCTTCTACGAGGGAGACGACGTCTGATGATGTGACAAAAAAAAAAAAAAAAAAAAAAAAACAGGCGTTCGTAGAGAAGAAATAGGTCACCCAGTATCAGACCAGATCTTAAGAGTTCCGGACAGTTTAAGATAAAAAAAGACAGAAGGAATAGGAAACATTCCATTGGAGTTCTAAAATCATTCGGAAGAAGTGACAACACAACGACTATTCACGCTGGTGTGACTTGCGGTATACCGTCAAACTTTCTGAAAAACATCACACAGAAAATTCCGGAGGTAGCAGGGTAGTTTTGTCACGCTGACTGAGGTTAGGCTGTCAGTCTCTGTATCCGGTTTGATGATCATTTACATAGTACTTCATTGGGTAACAACTGTCATGGTTTTTTGCTATGTGAATTAATAGTTATTCTGATTGGGTGGTACGTGTTTTGTGCGTTAGACTTCGAATTTTGTGACATGCATTAGCTGTTTAGTACTTTATGTTGTTGTTGTTCTTGTTGTTGTGGTCTTTAGCCCAGAGACTAGTTTGATGCAGCTCTCCATGCTACTCTATCATGTACAAGCTTCTTCATCTCCCAGTACCTACTGCAACCTACATCCTTCTGAATCTGTTTAGTGTACTCATCCCTTGGTCTCCCTCTACGATTTTTACCCTCCACGCTGCCCTCCAATACTAAATTGGTGATCCCCTGATGTCTCAGAATATGCCCTACCAGCCGATCCCTTCTTCTAGTCAAGTTGTGCCACAAATTTTTCTTCTCTCCAATTCTATTCAATACCTCCTCATTAGTTATGTGATCTACCCATCTAATCTTCAGCATTCTTCTGTAGCACCACAATTCGAAGGCTTCTATTCTCCGATGCAGAGTGAAAATCTCATTCTGGAAACATCCCCCAGGCTGTGGCTAAGCCATGTCTCCGCAATATCCTTTGTTTCAGGAGTGCTAGTTCTGCAAGGTTCGCAGGAGAGCTTCTGTAAAGTTTGGAAGGTAGGAGGCGAGGTACTGGCGGAAGTAAAGCTGTGAGGACGGGGCGTGAGTCGTGCTTGGGTAGCTCAGTTGGTAGAGCACTTGCCCGCGAAAGGCAAAGGTCCCGAGTTCGAGTCTCGGTCCGGCACACAGTTATAATCTTCCAGGAAGTTTCATATCAGAGCACACTCCGCTGCAGAATGAAAATATCATTCTTCTATTCTCGTCTTGTCTAAACTATTTATCGTCCACGTTTCACTTCCATACATGGCTACACTCCATACAAATACTTTCAGAAACGACTTCCTGACATTTAAATGTATACTCGATGTTAACAAATTTCTCTTCTTCAGAAACGCTTTCCTTGCCATTGCCAGTCTCTACTTCGACCATCGTCAGTTATTTTGCTCCCCAAATAGCAACACTCCATTACTACTTTAAGTGTCTCATTTCCTAATCTAATTTCCTCAGCATCACCCGACTTAATTCGACTACATTCCATTATCCTCGTTTTGCTTTTGTTGATGTTCATCTTATATCCTTTCAAGACACTGTCCATTCCGTTCAACTGCTCTTCCAGGTCCTTTCCTGTCTCTGACAGAATTACAATGTCGTCGGTGAACCTCAAAGTTTTTATATCTTCTCCATGGATTTTAATTCCTACTCCGAATATTTCTTTTGTTTCCTTTACTTCTTGCTCAATATACAGATTGAATAACATCGGGGATAGCCTACAACCCTGTCTCACTCCCTTCCAAACCACTGCTTCCCTTTCATGTCCCTCGACTCTTATAACTGCCATCTGGTTTCTGTACAAATTGTAAATAGCCCTTCGCTATTCAATATTTCAATAAGATAAACAGCGAACTTGCGAAGTAGCTCTTTTTATTACTTGATACTGACTAGTTTCGGGTTTTCTTTCGTAACCCATTATCAAAGCATCCTGTGAAACAATATGCTGAGGTAAAACACAGGGAGCGAAAGGCTCACTCAAAAGGTAATTTAATTACTGTTAATTAATTGAAGCACTGATAAAGACATATTAAGAATTTTCAAATTTATCCTGGACCAAATCTAGTTACCGCTGAGAAAACGGGATTTTTTTGATGTACAACATTCTGTTAAAGTTTTATTTTGACTTTCCGCTAGAGATTTTTGTTTTCATGTTTTTTCCCCTTTCTACCCTTTCCTGTTCGGTTCAGTCAATACATTGATTACAATAACGAGTGCTAGCTAAGAAAACCAACATTTATGCAAGAAAACTCAGAGAAGCAATTTAAATTTCTAAGAATGAATCAACATCACTAGAGGGGACGGCTATAATGTTCCGGCTTCCTGGCTCCCCGTGTTCAAGGAACTGAATACCCGGCCGCGGTGTGTGTAAGCAATACAAACAACGGCCATGAAGCCGCCTCTGCGGACAATAAAGTTCTTGATAAATATTCCCCCTCTCTTTCTCTGTCTGGTCCACTACTAGCAGCAGGACGAATTTGAGCCAGTAACTCTTTTCCAATGACGATGTCCCACCAATGATAGCCACAAGAATTTAGCCAGTAACTCCCTCTCCCGCCATTAGCGCGAGAAACTTCACTTACTATCCAACGACGAGTCCATAACCCCACTTATCCAGCATTAGCGCGGGAAAACTCCCCCTTTGTAAGACAACGCGACGCTACTTTTTGACAGTTCTCGGTCAACCATGGGCACCAACAAGATCTTGATGAAGGTATCAGTAGAGGGATCGAAACTTCGATCGTCTAAAAAAAATACGATGCCGTCTAATAACCCACAAGATTGTATCTGCATTACAAACAATTTTCATATGACCAGAACCAACAGTTTTCGAGGAATTCCGAGTGTCATTTGGATGAACTGAAGTATCTGTGTTATTTCCAATCGAATTAATTTAAATTTAGAAGATGATGAATGTGAGTCATACGACACGCCGCAATTGTGACACTGGCATTGTCTGATGTCAACGTAATGACGTTACTAGCTACCAATAAAAGCAGCAGCCTCAGCCGAAGTGGCGTCTTCTTGGCAGTAGCACATGGCGTGGTCTGTTGTTGCGGTGAGAATCTTGACACACGCTTCTGCAGATGGAACTGCGTATGTTTACGACATGACGGTGCATTTTCTTTTCTTTACCTAGGATGAAGGTGGAAACACTGCTCTTTAGTGCTTCAGTTCTTTGATCTCATGTTCGGAACCGCGCGACTGCTACGGTCGCAGGTTCGAATCCTGCCTCGGGCATGGATGTGTGTGATGTCCTTAGGTTAGTTAGGTTTAAGTAGTTCTAAGTTCTAGGAGACTGATGACCACAGATGTTAAGTCCCATAGTGCTCAGAACCATTTGAACCATTTGAACCATTGATCTTATGTTGGTTATGTAAAGAATAACAACAGACCTGTTGTTAGTTGGTTATGACTCTAAAAGAACCTGCAACACATGTGTGAAGCTATGAATTATGAAAGACGCCAAATAAGCGACTGAAGTTTGTCAATGGTGACACGACTTAATTTTAATGAAAATAAAATGCAAGTACACCTCGAGATTATCATTTATTCTATTTATTGTAAGTCTTTTCGCTTGAGAAAGAGTCGATTCGTCAAATTGAATACTTCACCTCGATGTTTCGAAAACGCTTGTGAAGTACATGCTACTAGACCAGTATTTTTTACCTACACTGAGGTGACAAAAGCCATGGGACAGCGAGATGCACATGATGCACAGCTGCGTTAGTATAGCGTACACAAGGTCCAATAGTGCAGTGCATTGGCGGAGCTGCAGTTTGCACTCCGGTGATTCATAAGGAAATGTTTCCGACAAGATCATGGCCTCAAAACGGAAGTTAACGGAGTTTGAACGCGAAACGGTAGTTGGAGTTACACTTATGGGACATTACGTTTCCGAATACGATAGAGAATTCAATATTCCGAGTTCCCTTGCGCTCTTGACCATTTCTGTCGGACCTTGGACGACTGGAAAACTGTGGCCTGCTCGGATGAGTCCCAATTTCAGTTGTTAAGAGCTGATGGTAGTGCTCGAGTGTGCGCAGACTCCACGAAGCCATGGACCCAAGTTGTCAAGAAAGGACTGTCCAAGCTGTTGGTGGATGCATATGGTTTAGGCTGTGTTTACATGGAATGTACTGAGTCCTCCGGTTCTACTGAACAAATGATTGACCATAAATGGTATTTTATGAACAGAAATAACCAGTCGTCAGCTGCACATACTTTTATTAAATTAACTTCTTGACTGGCTTCGGTAAACTAATTTGCCATCCACAGATCATACAATTAAGCTTCCATCGGAAAGCAATCGTCAAGTAAACTCTGAAAGATATAATACTCCTCCCGAACAGGCCATGAAGGTCCAAAGGAACCGACCGGCCGCCGTGTCAACCTCAGACCACAGGCGTTACTAGATGGGGATATGGAGGGGCATGTGGTCAGCACACCGCTCTCCCGGCCGTATGTCAGTTTTTGAGACCGGAGCCGCTACTTCTCAGGCAAGTTTCTCCCCAGTTTGCCTCACAAGGGCTGAGTGCACCCCGCTTGCCAACAGCACTCGGTAGACCGGATGGGCACCCATCTAAGTGCTAGCCCAGCCCAACAGCGCTTAACTTCGGTGATCTGACGGCAACCGCTGTTACCACTGCGGCAAGGCCATCAGTTGAAAGGTAGAGATTCCTTCGTTAAAATTTTTAATTAGTCCTGTCAAACTATTAAAAAGTAATGTAACAAATGCGAATGTAGGATGACCAAAAGAACTCCCCATCACAAGTAAAATATTAAAAAACCACGAGATATATGATGATTAACACCAACAGAGCGGAAATGGTTATTTTCGGCTACTTGGAGACCATTGAAGCCATTGGTGTAGTTCAGTTCCCAAATAATGATGGATTTTTTATGGATGACAATGGGGGGGGGGGGGGTCGTTTTGGGGAAGGAGACCAGACAGCGAGGTCATCGGTCTCATCGGATTAGGGAAGGATGGGGAAGGAAGACGGCCGTGCCCTTTCAGAGGAACCATCCCGGTATTTGCCTGGAGTGATTTAGGGAAATCACGGAAAACCTAAATCAGGATGGCCGGACGCGGGATTGAACCGTCGTCCTCCCGAATGCGAGTCCAGTGTCTAACCACTGCGCCACCTTGCTCGGTTGATGACAATGAGTCATATCACCGCGCCACGGTTCTTCGCGATTGGTTTGAAGAACATTCTGGACAGTTCGAGTGAATGATTCGGTACATATTGTAGAGGTCAGTTATGCGCAAAAACCTGCACCGACAACGCTTTGGGAATTATGGACAGCTATAGAGGCAGCATGGTTCAATATTTTTGCAGGGAACTTGCAACGAGTCCATGCCACGTAGAGTTCTAGCACTACGCTGGGCAAAAGGCTTTTTGATACGATATTAGGAGATGTCCAATGACTTTTGGTCACCTCAGTGACATGTGCTCCAATCGCGCGAAAGATGCATAAAAGCGGCGATACGATGGTTGCACGGTTCCCTTGGTCAGCGGTGAAGTACTCGCCAAGGTACGCACCACTGCCGTTGCAGACATCTACATCTACATCTACATCTACATTTATACTCCGCAAGCCACCCAAAGGTGTGTGGCGGAGGGCACTTTACGTGCCACTGTCATTATCTCCCTTTCCTGTTCCAGTCGCGTATGGTTCGCGGGAAGAACGACTGTCTGAAAGCCTCTGTGCGCGCTCTAATCTCTCTAATTTTACATTCGTGATCTCCTCGGGAGGTATAAGTAGGGGGAAGCAATATATTCGATACCTCATCCAGAAACGCACCCTCTCGAAACCTGGCGAGCAAGCTACACCGCGATGCAGAGCGCCTCTCTTGCAGAGTCTGCCACTTGAGTTTGTTAAACATCTCCGTAACGCTATCACGGTTACCAAATAACCCTGTGACGAAACGCGCCGCTCTTCTTTGGATCTTCTCTATCTCCTCCGTCAACCCGATCTGGTACGGATCCCACACTGATGAGCAATACTCAAGTATAGGTCGAACGAGTGTTTTGTAAGCCACCTCCTTTGTTGATGGACTACATTTTCTAAGGACTCTCCCAATGAATCTCAACCTGGTACCCGCCTTACCAACAATTAATTTTATATGATCATTCCACTTCAAATCGTTCTGCACGCAAACTCCCAGAAGGAAGAGAAGTGTGTGGGTACTGACCGAGAATCTCGACGGTGTGGATCTGGGTGCGGTCGGCGTTCTCGCTGATCTGGCAGCCGTAGTCGCCCGCGTCCTGCGGCCGCACGTCGCTGATCTGCAGGTTGTAGCCGTCCACCAGCCGGAAGCGCGGGTCGCGCGTCACCATCAGCGTGGCCGCCGTCAGCACGGCCGTGCCGCGCCGCCACAGCAGCACGTAGTCCCCTGCGGGCAGACAGAGTCGACTCTCGCTAAATCCAGTGTCGACTAATCGAACTTCCGCTAGATCAAACTTATTGACTTGGACAGGATTAGAGATTGGTGTAAAGAATGGCAGCTAACTCTAAATATAGATATATGTAAATTAATGCAGATGGATAGGAAAAAGAATCCCATAATGTTTGAATACTCCATTATTAGTGTAGCGCTTGACACAGTCACGCCGATTAAATATTTGGGCGTAACATTGCAGAGGGATATGAAGTGGGACAAGCAAGGCGGGAAGGCGGATAGTCGTCCTCGGTTTATTGGTAGAAATTTGGGCAGATGTGGTTCATCTGTAAAGGAGACCGCTTATGAAACACTAATAGACCTATTCTTGAGTACTGCTCGAGCGTTAGGGATCCCTACCAGGTCGGATTGAGGAAGGACATAGAAGCAATTCAGAGGCGGGCTGCTAGATTAGTTACTGGTAGGTTTGATCATCACGCGAGTGTTACGGAAATGCTTCAGGAACTCGTCCTTCAGCGAGCAAAGTGTGTAGACCTGTGTGAAACCAGAAAAGGATCAGCGTTCTTTCTGGATGCAGCGTTCTTTCTGATGCATCATCACGACAAAACAGAGTGTTTACGTTATCTTTCATTTACAAAACTGGAAGAATAATTTACTTATGTGGCTGTATAGTAATTCTGTGCACTACATTATATGCTGTGCAGGCTGGACATCACTGGTGAGTATAATTCCTATACTGAAGTGAAGTTATAAAACGATAGGATTGGAATACCTTGGCGTTTTGGTATGTGCATACCTGATGTGGCACAGTTCATCCGCAAGAGTTCTTTTACATCGCCATAAAGGTTTTCTGTTCGTTATACCTTTATCTGTTCCCCATTTTGTTATGCCTTGTCACAAACTATTACAAAATCATTTCATCATAGCTGCCGTTTAATACAACCGGTTACCTGTTTTGGACGTTACGAAATATCTACATAATTTTCAGCTGAGCTACAGTGCAACACATCAGCTTCGTCGACATGTATAGTTGCGTCAACATTAAACAATATAAAAAGTAAGACTACAAGCATTTAATATGCAACTTTTAAGATGACGATATAATTAGATGCTATGTCATCCGAGCTGGGCAGATAATCAAGTATACTTATGAATAAATTAATGAGCTGCCAGCATGAAAGCCTCTTTGTCTGTAACGAAACGAACACGACCGTCTTCGCAGGCCAGCTATTTTTGTAAAACTAGAAGAAGTGATACCAGTTAATTCCAGCTAGATAGAGCCAATAGTTCAATTGCTTAATATCAACCCACATATTGCATTTTTAATATTAAAAAAGACGATTTGTAACATTGAGATTTTAATATGTCTGCCGGATAATTAATCCAATGTTTCCATTGCATGACAACTCTATTATCAAAATTCTAAAAAGAGATAATGTATCATCAGAGTGTGATTTCTTTGCGATGGTCGCAGGTTCGAATTCTACCTCGGACATGGAAGTGTGTGATGTCCTTAGGTTAGTTAGGTTTAAGTAGTTCTAGGGGACTCATGACTTCAGATGTTAAGTCCTATAATGCTTAGAGCCATTTGAACCATATCACTCCAACTGCAGTCGCCTCACACTATCACAGAGCCTCCACCAGGTTGAGCAGTCCCCTGCTGACATGTAAGGTCCATGGATTCATGAGGTTGTTTCCATACCCGTACACGTCCATCCTCTCAGTACAATTTGAAACGAGGCTCCTCCGATTAGGCAACATGTTTCCAGTCATCAACAATTCAATGTTGGCACTGACGGGCCCAAGCGAATTGTAAAGACTTGTGTCGTACAATGATGAAGTGCACATGAATGGGCCTTCGGCTTCGGAAGCCCATATCGATGATATTTCGTTGAATGGTTCGCACGATGACACTTCTTGATGGCCCAACACTGAAATCTGCAGCAGTTTGCGGAAGAGTTGCACTTCTGTCACACTGAACGATTCTCTACAGTCGTCGTTGATCCCATTCTTGCAGGATCTTTTTCCGGCAAAGGCGATGTCGGAGATTTGATGTTTTACCATATGCCACGATATTCACGGTATACCAGTGAAATGGCCGTCCGGGAAAATCCCCACTTAAACGCTGCCTAAGAGATGCTGTGTTGCATGACCCGTGCGCCGACTGTAACACCATGTTCAAACTCCCTTGAATCTTGAAAAGCTGCCGTTATAGCAGCCGTAACAGATCTAACAAATGCATCAGACACTTGTTGTCTTTTATAGGCGTTGCCGACTGCAGTGCCGTATTCTTTCTGTTTGCATTGTATTTGAATATGTATGCCTTTACCAATTGGGGTGCACTCAGCCTCGTGATGCCAATTGAGGAGGTACTCGACCGAATAGTAGCGGCTTCGGTCAAGAATACCATCATAACGACCGGGAGAGCGGTGTGCTGACACCATGCCCCTCCTATCCGCATCCCACCCTGAGGATGACACGGCGGTCGGATGGTCCCGGTAGGCCACTCGCGGCCTGAAGATGGAGTGCTTTTTATGCCTTTCCCAATTTCTTTGGCGCTTTAGTGTAGAAAAGAATCAAGCTGAACCTAATGATGTGTCTGGTCAGAGCGATTCTTCATTCTCTCGTAATTTGGCGAAGTAACTTTCAACACCACTGGCCGTATCGAAAGTAAATGGACGTCTGTGCAAAGGAAATGATGTATTTTGCTTGAAAATGTTGTGTAAGCTGGTACCCCATAGATTCCTGAGTCTACCACCCGATCACTTTGTGTAAATTACACAATAAATAAAAATATACATCCCCATCTTCGGGTAATCGCTTCTGTTGACTACTGGCAGGTAGCAACAGCTATTGTCGAGACTGTGTAAGAAGGAACCTCGCAGCGCTGTTGCCAACTTTCGACTGCGAAGCGCTAACGACTTCAGGCGAAAACAGTAGCCGTCTACGACCTGTGAAAACACTGAGGCGTTGCCATACAGAAATTTATAAACTCGAGTTACGTCACTGCTCGACGTCGGAGTGCGAAGCTGCCGCGCCCAGCCCACTGCAGCTGTCTGGAATGAACTTCACCTATTAGGGTATAGTTTCCACGCTTGGACACTCTTCAGATTATCTACTGCATGGCAACCAACTCTCTAGCAAGGAAGGAAGAGAAATTAGGGCTGAATGTCTCGTTGACAAATATGCCATTAGAAATGAAGTACAAGTTCGGAAGAGAGGAGAATTAGGAAAAAAGGCGGTATCCTTTTTAAACGAAACATCTCATCATTCTCCTTAATTGATTTAGAGAAACCAGAGAAGATTTAAATCTGCGTACGCGGCCACGGTCTGAACCCTGACTTACTGAACGCGCGTCTACCTCCCTAACCACTGTATCATCTCTGCGATTTTCTGGGAGTTAGTTAGAACGCTGCGAAACCATTATTGCCGAAAATAAGAACAATTTCAACTCCACTATCTCTCCAAAAACAATTCCTGATTGCAAGAATGTCGATCAAGGTCCTCAGATAAATCTCCTACAGTGTATAACGGATTGTTGACTTGACCATCGCCGGCCGGAGTGGCCGTGCGGTTCTAGGCGCTACAGTCTGGAACCGCGTGACCGGTACGGTCGCAGGTTCGAATCCTACCTCGGGCATGGATGTGTGTGATGTCCTTAGGTTATTTAGGTTTCAGTATTTCTAAGTTCTAGGGGACTGATGGCCTCAGATGTTAAGTCCCATAGTGCTCAGAGCCATTTTAACCATTTGAACTTGACCATCTGTTAGGGAAGTGAAGCTTGCCAGCGCCTTCCATTTTCTAAATGAGTGTCATCGTTAAGTTTTAGTCATTTTATGTTGCCTTTTAACACCACAGACAAACTGGAGACACATTGTTATCCATTACACACGAATGGCTGGCTTCTTCATGAGTTACTGAACAGCGGCATTATACTAACGAAGCCTTTTACTTGTACCCATTATAAACTTCGTTGGCTGCAGGTCGTTATGCAGTATTTAGCGTTTTCTACTGTGTCACGCTCTCAGAAAGAAGTTGGTTTTTGATGTCTAAGGTTCGTGCAGCAATAAAATTCAGTTATTGGGGAGCTAAACTATGATATATGTAACTCATCATCACTGCACTGCTACGTGGACAGACGAAACAATACATAAAATTCCGTTACTGGGGAGCTAAACTATCATATCTGCAACTCATCATCACTGTACTGCTATGTGGACAGACGAAACAATACTTTATGTACTTCAACACAGAGCATCTGGCGAAAGGGTAAATGTAAAAAGTTGCTTCGTACGCAACAATTACATTAAAGAATGCAGTCAAACTGACACGTAAGGTAGCTCGAAAGTGTTAAATTCAATTTGAATTAGTGAATACCTACATTAAAACATTCTATTTACACCTGAATATCCGGTATACGTAGTTATCGCATGGAACGCCAAGCACAGTTTGCACAGTATTGTATGGTATCAGATATATAGTAGTGTAAAGATACAATTCGTGTCTTCCAGATAAGTGGTTGTAAAACAGGAAAATATCAACATGTGAAAAACTATCTGTCCCTTAGTTTGCTTTTCGTGTTGCAGTTTCGTTGCCTATCCAATGTACTGTAACAGAGGGCAGGCTTTGTACCACTTCGTCAGTGAAACTCCAGTTCTAACATTTGAATAGTCATGATTTCCTATGTTCGTGCTCATCGTTTATTTCTACTTTTCACTTATTTATTCTCAGGCTGGAATTCAACTATACGGTCCATAAAATATTCCCTACCACCTGCTATAAAATGTCATTGCGTAATCACAACTGAGATATCGTTCAATCTCGTCTTTTTTCAGATTTTTTTAACATATGAGACTGTATCTACTATATAACAACTAATCTACAAATTGCAAGAAGTAAGCGTTTCGTGAACTGAATGCAGTAAGTTTTCGCGGCGTGTACATCGAAACCAACGAAACAATGTTTCCCAGGAGTCTTTGGCCCCAACAGAAAACTCAGACAGCACAGAAATAAAAGACATGAACAGAACTTGTCAGAATTCCCGTAACAGATCTAACGATTCTCTTGATATGCTATACGTCTTGGGGCAGATGCCGACAGCAAGGTGGCGTAATATTTGAATTACTTCCCAAGTGAAAATTAACATTTTCTATTGTTTTAGAAGTAATGTAAGTCGACCAACTAACCTATACACTACGGAGTAATTATAACCTAATACCCACCAAAAGTGTCACATAACACAGCCACAGATTTCGGTTTCATAATACAAACGTTTTAAAATCCATATTTTCCTGCCGCGCGGGATTAGCCGAGCGGTCTAGGGCCCTGCAGTCATGGACTATGCGGCTGGTCCCGGCGGAGGTTCGAGTCCTCTCTCGGGCATGGGTGTGCGTGTTTGTCCTTAGGATTATTTAGGTTAAGTAGTGTGTAAGCTTAGGGACTGATGACCTTAGCAGTTCGGTCCCATAAGATTTCACACACATCTGAACATTTTTTGAACATATTTTACTATTTCTTAATAACAGCCGGTTTGCATTTGGAGATGATATGTAGCGTGCCGTAAAACCACAACAGTCATACAAATGTGCAATGGCTGTTACGTACAAAGGTACTACACGATTATTGTTCCACATACCTGGAAGCAAACAGTACAGCACATGATAAGGCTTTTTATAATGTAAAGATGTCAATTTTCAAGTTTAAGATTTAAGAAATCCGCTGAAGATGGAGGTATTTCGCAGACATTAGTTTGAGAAACTCAAAAACAAAGCGTTTTGCCCCAAGGTGGACCCACAGTCACATACTAGGGACTTCTTACTTCCCTGTATCTAGTTTCTGATACTGGTTCCGTGCCCAGCTATCATGTTCCTGGGTTTTATGCAAGTGCTCCAGCATTTTGACACTGTAGCTATTCAGGACAGCCCCCTCCACTTGAAAAGACAAGGAGCAGGAAGGAGTTTCTTACCGCTAGCTACCATGGCGTACTGAAATCCGTGGGAATGAATTAACAATGTGACAACAATGGAAAGTTTACAGAGTTCTCAGTGCTAACGGATAAGCAACACTGCGTGAAATAACCGCAAGAATCAACGTGGGACACGTGACAAAATTATCGGTTAGGACAATCCGGAAAAATATGGAGTTAATGGGCTATGGCAGCAGACGATCGACCCGAGGGCCTTTGCTAATAGCACATTACCGGCATCGCTTCTCCTGGGCTGGTGGCTTTTTGGTTGGACTCTAAGCGACTGGAAAACCGTGGTCTGGTCTGATGAGTCCCTGTTTCAGTTGGTAACAGCTGAAGGTAGAGTCCGAATGTGGAACAGATGACGAAGTCATGAACATAAGTTGTCAAGAATGCACTGTGCGAGCTCCATAATGATGTGGGCTGTGTTTGCCTGAAATGTAATGGGCCTCTCGTCCAACTAACCGATCATTGAAACTTCCTGACAGATTAAAACTGTGTGCCCGACCGAGACTCGAACTCGGGACCTTTGCCTTTCGCGGGCAAGTGCTCTACCAACTGAGCTACCGAAGCACGACTCACGTCCGGTACTCACAGCTTTACTTCTGCCAGTGATTCGTGCTTCGGTAGCTCAGTTGGTAGAGCACTTGCCCGCGAAAGGCAAAGGTCCCGAGTTCGAGTCTCGGTCGGCCACACAGTTTTAATCTGCCACGAAGTTTCATATCAGCGCTCACTCCGCTGCAGAGTGAAAATCTCATTCTGGTAACCGATGATTGACTGAAAGTGGTTATTTTCTGTTACTTGAAGATCATTTGCAGCCATTCGTGAACATTTTGGTCCCAAACAACGGTCTCATGTCACTATCCCGCAATTGTTCGCGATTGGTTTGAACGTTCAGGACAACTGGATCGTATGATTTGGCCACAAAGATATCCCGACATTATCCCATCAAATATTTATGGAATGTACTAGAGAGGTCTGCTCATGCACTATATTGCGAACCGGCAACACTTTCGCTGTTATGGACGACTATAGCGGCAACATGGCTCAATATTTCTGCAGCGGACTTCCAACGATTTGTTGAGTCCATGCCACGTCGAGTTACCCGCACTACACCGGGCAAAAGGAGGTCAGACACGGTATTGAGAGGTTTCCCATGATTTTGTCACTTCAGTGTAATGCTCGTCCTGTTCACAGAGTAGTAATTCAGATTATTGTTTCGTTTTGACGGTAAAAATTTCCATATCCTCAAGTGGCATCAAGTAATCTGTCTATATGCTTCCTAGTTTGCGTATAACTTATAAATTACTTTTCATGCTTCAACTTGCGTGGCCTATTTTCCTGAGATGGCTACCTTACATAGGTTTTTCAGCTTCAATACTCTCCGTGGGCTCGTAGTATCGTGCTCTGATGTTCCTTCCACACTGGACAAAACGTATCATGAGGACATATTGAATTTTACACCGTACACCACCTATGCGCTTAAAAACATCGTCATTTCTTTCTTTGACAGCATTCCTTAATCTGTTTTATAACTGGTCTGATGTTGAAAGAACAACATCTACATCTGCTCTTCTACATTCAGTATGCAATCAAGAACCACAATAATAAAATAAGTAACTTGCAATATAGTATAATATAAACTTTCAGTAAACTGTTCGGAAAACCTCAGAGTATTCTTTATAAAACCTTTGTGCAAATTGTAACTCCATCTTGATTTGTTAACATTTTACGATATCGATTTGTCCAGTATGTTTCTTGTAGGAACTGAACTTTGTTAATAACCTGACAGTTAGTAATTTTGTGTTAGTCCGATACTTGTCACCTGTAAACTATAAAGTGCAGCTGTGACTATATACTAGATTCTCACCACTGGCTAAATTTAAGTACTAGTTCAACAACAAGGAAAGTTGGCCAGGTACTTTCTAGTCGCCAGGGATGTAGCTCCATCCGCTTTGGATCCTTGTCATAATGGAAAATGCTCTCAGAATTTTGCTACCCACAGCAGAACTGTCGCGTGTCATTGAGACGAAGAACAGTTACAGATTACGGACAACAGGTGAGATAAAGATAACTGTAAGATAGAGGCGAACGTTCTGCCAGCTCCTGGGTGTACTTATGAGGACTCGTCTTTCGATCTATGCCCGGCTTGCTGCCCTGGAGTGAGGAACCACAATTTTGGGAGCCTTGCAGTGTACACGTCACGATACGTCACGTTTTGAGTTATTACACTTTATGTCTTTGGGGCAGAGGTCAGCAATTGCTTTTCGGCTGATCTAACTTCTCTTTTATCTGATGAAGCGGCAAATGTGTAATTTCTTCCAATGTGCTGTGTCGTGCCTGATTTATCTGTCTTGGTAAATGGAACTCCATCTTGAAATTTCAGAGTATGGGACTGCGCTGGGACGAAGAATTATGAAAATAATATATCAACAGTGATTATTTTTATAGCTTTTTATTTAGGCTATCCGTTCAGACTCCTCTAGAGAATGATCTTCAGGCCTTTCTTTTTAGTAAAAAGACATGAGACCCATAAATAATAAAATGTCGTGCATAGTATCACATGAACGGAACAAAGGATAAAAATTAATATCTATAAGTAAAAGGATATCAGCAATGAAGTAATAGACTAGGTGTCAATCAAGGATATACTATAGTTTGCACACATAGTGAAAGATAAGTCACGTACCAGAAATAACTCACAAAACAATAGCATTATTGTAATGCAAACATAAGTCTTACTCGTTCATTGTCCAAAAATATGTGAGGATATAGGCGACAAGGCTCTTTTTTCTGTAACGTAATAAGATAAATAGCATCAGATACCTAATGTAAAATTTTAAGAAACGATAAAAACAGCATAAAATAATAAAATTTCCCAGTACAGCTGTTTATTATTTTATACTCCTGTCGTTTCTTAACAGTTTTACACTAGTTATCTGATGCTATTCATTTTATTCCATTCAGAACTTTAAAAGGAGCCTTGTCGCCATTGTCCTTACATATTCTTGGATAATGAAAGTGTAGCATCAATTTACCTTCAGTGTATTACGTCATTACTTCTTCTACTTAAATATGTTAATTTGTATCCTCCATTTCGTTAATAAGGTAGTACATATGGCATCTTAATATGTACTGGTCTGATGTCTTATAATTTTTGTTGTATAGGACCTGAAACTGACTATTCAGTAGTCGATACCGGTGGCCTAAATAAAAAGTTACAAAAATCGGCTGTCCGAATATTATTTTTAGTTTAACTAATTTAGTAAATAGCAAACACTAGTTAGTTTCTGTGGTGGCTGGTTCACACTTGCATTCAGCAAGTGGTCGTTCACTCACATACGCATACACGTATTTTAACTATAGATATTGAGCCAATGACCATAACGGCACTTCCAAATTTTTTTTGCGTGTGGGATTAGGTGTGTGTGTGTGTGTGTGTGTGTGTGTGTGTGTGTGTGTGTGAGTGTGTGATTGCGCGCGCGCGCATTTGAAATGTTGTACTCACTAACGTCACAGAGCATTTTTTTAAGGTTATAATAACGGTTTTGTTACAGGAGTAAAAGTCGAGAGGGGAAAAAAACTATCGATGTGACAAATTGTTACTGCTATTGTTTGCCGAATAAGCTTTCGAAAACATTTCGACAACATCGTAATCACTCGAATATTTGGAACGGTTACCACTGCAGCAGTCGGTGGACGTATTTCAAATTTCGCAGTGTAGTACGGTCATACAAGAACGTATACGATGTCCAGTAACCAGGCAGTCCCAGAATGTGGCTGTCTGCCACATTGTATATGGTGGCTTGGTGATAAATGTGCCTCAGGAACGCCACCGCCTGCATGTGCCCACAGTGACAAACAAAACGCATAATTTTGCACACTAACCGTACTGCGAAGAGCTTTGAAACTTATGTCCTGACAGTGGTTGTACTCGTACATAGTAATAGCAATATATATTTTATGCACGACTCATCTTTGAGCAGTGGAGAAAATTATCACCCTGTAGCACTCTGGCTGATGGACAGCACGAGAATTACTGATGAAAGGCACGAATGGCCCCTCTCTCCCACAGAACGCACGGGACACGTTGTGTATTGCCGTATATTTCTGAGGCAGCATGTGTGGTTGTCATAGAAGCAAAATTACTGCCCATACAGTACGGTGGTCAGTGTGTGTGTGTGTGTGTGTGTGTGTGTGTGTGTGTGTGTGTGTGTGTGTGTGTGCGTGTGCGTATGTGTACGCCATGCTATAGGCTGAATAGTCTCATTAAGTCCCACCAGCCACATTTCGTAGCTGTGCTGTTTTCATTTACTGTACCAAAAAGAAAACGATGCGCACTGAGCAATTTGTGAGCCTCAGTGGATGTGCCAAATAATCTCCATTCTTGTTGAATGAGTCCCACTTCATACAGTAAGTCTTTTTTCACTTTTTTGTACAATGGACGCAATACTGCTACTCATGTCTGTAGAAATTTTCTCCCTCTACATCAAAGTTGTTTTATTTGATTTTATGTTTCGTCTATCATTTCAAAATCCGCATATTTTGTTCATCTCCTGAATGTCATTTCTCAATGGTAGTTTGTTTGTTTTTGATCCTCTCGTCATTTCTTTGTTTATTCTTTACGTAGTGCCGCTTCGGTACATTCATGTATTCCATTTTTGTTCTCGTCCTCCTTTTCTTGCCCTACTGCATCCAACTGTGTCTTTGTTTTTAAGCATATAGTAACCCCTTGCTTGATTCTGCCCAACGAATTAGTAAATCTTTCCGTTCTAGCATTAATTCTTTCCTATTTTTAAATAAGATGTTTCACCTCTTGGATTCTGCTAATTCTTTGTTTGCCAGATATATCAACAAAATTTACTTTGATTTGCTGAGATTTCTAATAAATCCAGTCTAGATTTAATTATCACTTTTGGCTTTCTTCGAATTTCATTTACCTGCCTCCACATTTCATTATATCTCTCACAATTAGTTCTTGTACCTACTTGTAGCAGTGCTCTTCTGGCTTTGTCTTCTTTCTCGCTGTTTTACTCTCTTCATCAAAGCAGTTCTGCTCATTTTTCACCTTAATGTATCCTATAGCTCCACTAGCTGCTTTTTTTAGCTGCGACACAATGTACTGCTGTCTGTCATGTATGGAAATATTTGCTTGTACTTTCCTCCCTTTCTCTGTTGCTTTGTATCTTGTTGGTATTATGTGAAATTGTTGTTCCATTTTAATTTTTCCTGTGTCTCATTTTTCTCTCCCATACTTTCAAAGATTTCTCTTGTGGTACTACGCCAAATGAATATAAGGCTTTGTCCTTGCAAACAATTAATGAAACCTGCACATAAACGTAACAATTAGCTTTTTTTGTAAACTTGACACATTACCACAGTTATAATGCCACACAGACTGTGACAGCAAAAGACCATCTCCACACGATAATTTATGATACAAAATACAGAGAAAGGCTTAGATCATGTTAAAGAAAATGGAAGCAATGAGTGACTGGAAAGAGTAAGCCAAATAGAGGAAAGAAAGGAGGGAAACAACAAAGAAAGTTACAATCCTCAATGTGCTGTAGAGACATCCATTACGTGATAATGTCAAGATCTCCAATTCCGTTAGGTCTCATAGGCGTTTACCTGTTGAGTATTCCAGAAAGCTAAATGAAGATTTTACGCTGTTAGGGAACACAAAGTCGCAGTTAAAATATTTTATATATACAGTAAGAATAGGAGCCAGCAATTGCACCTAATTCCTTCATATATTTTTCTGCCTATGTCTCTCCTCCTCCCCCTCCTCCTCTTGTACCAACGTTCGATGTTCTTTAACTACGTACATAAAGTTTTAATTCCAAATATACAAAAGAATTACGTCCACTACCGGAAAATAATTGTTCCTTCTCGCTGTTTCACTATTTAATTTTGGTGCATCCTCCTTTCGCCCTGAGTTCGTTGTCCACACCGTAGCCGGGAGTTTTAAACTCTTTCTGTCACTCTGCTGCAAATATTTACGTCAGCTGCAGTCGAAGTCCTGAGCCGTCGCGGGTGATCAATCATACGTCAAAGAGCTTTCGGCTCCGGGTAGTCAAGGAAATTTTCACACTTGATTACGCTGGTACTGAGAAGATGTGTGGTAGCGTGCAATTTCCTATCAATAAACTGGAGGACAATGTCGCGGGTGAATCAACCAAATGGCATATGGAATGATGGTGGAGGCAGCATTTTTGGTAATCGTCATGAGGAATGCAAAGCTCGATTATCCCCTTGATTCTGTATCAGGCCAATAAACCAAGTTTCACTTTCCATCTTTTTTGACTTTTTTCAGACGAACGAACGTAACATTTATCTGCAGTTCTCATTGTTGATGTGTTGTTGTCGTCGGTGTCTTCAGTCAAAAGACTGGTTTCCATGTCTCCACGTTACCGTATCCTGTGCAAACCTATTCGTCCCTGAGTAACTATTGCAACCTACATCCCTTCAAACCTGCCAGCCGTATTCATCCTTTGGTTTCCGCCTATAGCTTTACTCGCACACTTCCCTCCGTTACGAAACGGAAAATTCCAGAACATCCATTTCAGCATCCTTCTGTAGCACCACATTTCAAAATCTTCAAGTCTCTTCTTGCCTGACGACTGATGACCTCAGAAGTTCAGCCGCATAGTGCTCAGAGCCTTTTGAAATCTTCTTGCCTGAACTCCTTGTCGTTCACGTCTCACTTCCGTAGAAGGCTACACATCAGAAAACTACGAGTACTTTTAGAAAATATTTCCTATAGTTATAGTTTATATTAGATATTAACGAATTCCGCTTTTTCAGAAATGCTTTTCGGCTATAGCCAGTCCGTATTTTACATATTCTATACTTGGCTACACCATCAGTTTTTTTTTTTTTTTTGCCCAAATACCAGTCTGTTAAGCTTTCGTTTCTTAATATAATTCCTTCAACATCACATTACTTAATTGAACCACATTTCGTTATCCTTGCTATAATTTTATTCGTGTGCCTTTTGTAATCTCATTTAAAAACTCTATCCGTTCCATTCCACTGCACTTTCAAGTCGTGTTCTGTCTCTCACAGTGTGTTCACAATGGAAGTTTCGCTTCATGAGAGAGTCCTCATGAAAACTGAGTGGTCGTAGGACAGTCAAACTTAGTCGCAACATCTGTAAGAGCAAGCTGAGGAGAAATAACGAATAAGCCGTTGCTAGAAACGCATTTCAATATTCACTTGCGAGGGTAATTTTTGTTAACTACGTACCATGTTTACGCTTCAGGTTACAACTGTTGCTCATTGTGGCGACTATACGCATCAACGACAGAGTGAATATCATTTCTCAGTCGCTCACAGCCCTTTCCGAACGGTGGACCGCGGGATGTTCAGCTGTAGTGAGACAGCTCTTTGACTGCTTATGATCACACGCTGTGTCCAGCATTCTCAGCCATGGCATCAATGGCCTTCGGTGTCTCTCAGGAACAATTCCCAATTCGCCAGCTGATTCGAACTGTCGGATTATGTACTTCCACCCCAGCGCGGAAAGAGGAACTCTCCGTATTCCTTTACTGCGTCGATACTCGCAAAGAGCAGCGGCGCTATTGCTGTTGCTTTGAAGAAACAGCTTTACTAGTAAAGCCCTGCGCAACTTGTCGAGACCCATGTGGAGTGTCTGCAACTCTATTGCACAGGGATGCTTGTTTTTCTGTCTTACGTCACTGTACCAGTACCGGCACCTAACGGCAAGTCATAACATTAACACTATTAAGAAAGCTAATCCTGCGCTCCATACGGTAAATAGTTTTCCTTCTAAAATGGTTCAAGTATCCAAAGTTTGGCTATAACCACCCTGTGCAATGTCATCGGCAAACAGCAAAGTTTTTATTTCTTCTCGCTGCACTTTAATTCCTTCTCCAGATTTTTTTTTTTTTATTTTCCTTTATTGCTTGTTGAGCGTACAGTCAGAATATGGTAATAAAAGAAACGTGACTGAACCAGCTCTTCGCCATCTGTCTGCTACCGTTGTTGTGGTAATCTGCAAAGTCGTTGCTTTGTTAAGGAACTACGAATCTACCATAGTATTTTATTTTCTTCATTTGATCATCAGTCTTCCAACTGGTTTGATGTGATCATCTACTATCTCCCTTCTGTGACAATGTCTTCGAGTCTGGATATCAGTTTCAGCCAGTGTTCTCAATTATTTGTTGTATAGTATACACTATAATCTTCCTATACAACGTTTCACCTTTACAACTCCCTCTGGTATAATGGAAGTTAACAATTGTTCCTTGTTATAGACATGCCTGAAAGATCGGACGCCACACGGACTTCGCGGATGTGAAACATATTATGCAAATTGCAGGCGGAGGGGAGGAAAGGAAAGGAAAGGAAAGGAAAGGAAAGGAAAGGAAAGGAAAGTGAAGGAAAAGGATTATTGATACCAGCTACATCAGGATTTCGTTCGGCATGAGCGGCGACGAGTGAACATGTATACCGGGCTGGGATTCAAACCGAGGATCTAATGCTTACTAGGTAGTTGCATTAACCAGTGCGCCACCCGGACAGTATTTATTGCCACTGCGCCAACTATCTCGGCACACCTCTCGGCAAACCCACATTCCCACCTAGCACAACCCATCCGCAGTCCCTGTACACATCCTCCATGCTCGCTACTTACAAATTCCCCCAGGAGGTCGAACGTAATTGCCCGTCGAGGCTAATCAATTACATGAATGCGTCGTATCTGTTCTTTATGAAGCGTCATGGCGTTAGCATGCGAACCACAACCAAAACATCTCAGAAAATACCACAGTTGTATGAACAGGCAATATCTTCCAATCGTTTTATTATTCAAATGGCTCTGAGCACTATGGGACTTAACATCTAAGGTCATCAGGCTCCGTCCGCAGCTCGTGGTCGTGCGGTAGCGTTTTCGCTTCCCACGCCCGGGTTCCCGGGTTCGATTCCCGGCGGGGTCAGGGATTTTCTCTGCCTCGTGATGACTGGGTGTTGTGTGATGTCCTTAGGTTAGTTAGGTTTAAGTAGTTCTAAGTTCTAGGGGACTGATCACCATAGCTGTTAAGTCCCATAGTGTTCAGAGCCATTTGAATCATTTTTTACAAAATTCCCGATATTTTTTCAACAGACGTGTTCTCCGCTGTTCACGGCGCTTCACTGGCTGTATCTGAGTAATTATTTTCGGTGACGAAGTCACGATATTTGCCATCTGCAGCCCACACCATTATAGAACCACCACCAGCTTGTACAGTGCCTTGTTGACATGTGTTCATAGTTTCGTGGGGTCTGCGCCGCACTGGAGCCTTACCATCAGCTCTTATCAACTTAAATCGGTACTCGTCTGACCAGGCCACTGTTTTCCTGCCGCCTAGGGTCCAAACGATGTGGTCACGAGCCCAGAAGAGGAGCCCATACTTTTAGCAAAGGTACTCGCCTTGGTCTGCTGCCACTGCCCATTAACGTCACATTTCGCCGCACTGTCCTAACACATACGTCCCGCATTGATTTCTGCCCTTATTTCACAGTGTTGCTTGTGCTCCGGCGTAACATCAAGCGCCGGCTCGTCGGCCTGGAACGTAACAGCGGAGAAGACTGCGAGACGACGTCAGCCAATAGTAGGACCGTACCAAGACAGGAGCGGCCCCTGTACGAAGAGAATATAAGCGCCGCTCCGTCCTAGTCGCGGTCGCACTAGAAACCGAGCCGTGACACGTGATTTATATTAACTGCCTGCATGGGTATTGTGTACATCGAAGGACACTGATTATTTGAATGTCGCCATTTGCTTGCGACACTGTAAATCCGTCGAGTTAAGTATTGTCAATTCAATTTACTGTAATAAATTCCATTAATATGATTTGCTCGAATTGTTGTCTAGCTATCCGAGAAAACAGCTTCCTAGGCACCCTATATTAGACGAGTGAGCCGGACACGACAGCTTGTCTGTTAGCACTGACAATTCTACGCAATGGCCGCTCGTCTTGGTCGTTAAGTGAAGGCCGTCGGCCATTGCGTTGTCCGTGGTTAGAGCTGATGCCTGAAATTTGATATTCTCGACACACTCTTGACACTGTGAATCTCGGATTACTAAAGTCCCTAACGATTTCCAAAATGAGATGACCAAATACCATTCCACGTTCAAAGTGACAATTCCCGTCGTGTGGCCATAATTACCTAGGAAACCTTTCTACAGTACAAATGACTACTCCACCAACGCGCTTCTTTCTTAAAAGTTGTGTATGTGATACTACCGACATCTGTGTATGTGCATATCACTATCACATGAATTTTGTCATCTCAGTGTACGGGCTGCATTTTGTCCTTTATTTTTTATTATAATTTGTTTAAATACGTCTACTAAGTGCAACTTCGTTTTTTCAGTTTTTCTTCTCTACCAGTGGTGGTCAGAACGGCAACAGTGAAGACACTTCGTGCTAAACGTAGGTTTGGTTCAAATGGCTCTGAGCACTATGGGACTCAACATCTGAGGTCATAAGTCTCCTAGAACTCAGAACTACTTAAACCTAACTAACCTAAGGACATCACACACACCCATGCCCGAGGCAGGATTCGAACCTGCGACCGTAGCAGTCCCGCGGTTCCGGACTGCAGCGCCAGAACCGCTAGACCACCGCGGCCGGCTAAACGTAGGTTTGATAACAACGTTTACAGCTGGAGCAATTATCATTAACGTTGAGTAAGAACGATCAGTGCAACAATAGCGCTTTTAAAAGCAAACTTTCTTATGCATGGAGACTGTAAAGTCCATGAAGTCCATATAATAATACATACAGCAACAAACGGCAGGCACGCTGCGATAACAGTATAAAGACATTAATAGGGATTATTTGTAGGAGGCATTAGCTGATTACCAAGAGAGAAGTAGGCAATCGGACTCTGTGTTATAGGCTTGCAACGAGTAAAAATGCTGACGTTCTGCAGAACATAAGAAAAGCTCTACGGGCAACCAGTATAATCGTGGACTTCCCATGCCTGCCAATGATATGGAGGCAATTAAGTCAGGACAGACAATTCCTGAACATTCAGAATTGCTTGATGGGTGTCTATGTGGCTTCTCTTTAACAGGAATGAGAGTTTGTATAGCTGCGTGTGGCTGCGACTTGTTCAGTTTCGTTGGCAAATTCTTAAAGTAGGTGCGATGCTTGCAGTTATATAACAGCAAGCAAGTTACATAACTGTTTGAATGTTGATGTGATTAGTATATCTAAAGTAAAGGACAAATAGACATCCAGTCATCACAACAGCTGTGATCATCATGGATTATTCGTGAGTACCCGCAGTCACAGAAGTCAATAGTGCGCAGTTCAAAGTAAGAGAGGAAGGACGAAATTGTTGGCTGGTCAACAAGAACAAGCAACTGGAACGTACATGAGGCGTATGGTACGTTAACCTCACAATGAACTTACATCTCGAAATATCCAGAAACTGCATTTCCAGAACGAATGGTCATCATAGCGGTTTCAGGTATGTTAATGAAAATTCTCTCAAATGAAGTATTTCGTGGAATATTTGTACTATGCCTAATCTTCTTCTTCTCTTCTTATTCTTCTCTTCTTCTTCTCAGCGATCACAGGCCCTGTAGACCAGGCGCTGCATCAACGATCTGCTTCCACCGCCTTCTATCTCTCGCAGCCTCTTTCCACCCTGCGTAAATTCCTAATGCCGCGATGTCCTTCTCTATGCCATCTTTCCACCTTGTACGAGGTCGGCCGAATGGTATTGTTGCCTGGAGAGTTCCTTCATATGCTTTCTTGGTGATCCTGTTGTTTTCCATTCTGGTCACATGTCCAACCAATTGCAGTCTCCTACTTTTTAATTTCTGGATGATAGTGGGTTGCTTCATTAACTGATAAATTTCATTGTTCTTTCGGATTCTCCTTGCGCCATTCTCCAACACAGGTCCCTAGATTTTTCTCGTTACCTTTCTTTCGAAAACATGCCTAATACTCCCTAAAAATATGCCGCTGTGGTTATATTGTGACCGTTGTTTGGGGTATCTTCTAATTAAAATAATGATTAGATGAGACTATTTTTTTCTCTGATACGCTCAGAAATACTAGACTTTTGACGTAACATACTTCTATAGACGATGGCAGCAGCCCTATAGTATGTTTACTAAGTTCATTTTATAGAGAAAGCCTTCAAATATTTAAAGTGTCATTGCTAAATAAATGTCTTAATACAGCATTTTTTTTACCATTCAATAAATGTACAAAGTCACAAATTCCTACGTGTTTTTGATCGCTCCATCTACGGAACCAGATCTCCGAAGGTGCAAGTTACGGATATCAGAATTTCTTGTCAAAAAAAGTTCATCTGTGCTTCGTTACAGCTAACACATGGAACCACAATGAAAGCGGCAGTAGTACTGAAGTTCTGTAAACAGCATCAACAACCCTTGCAAAGATTCTCAAAGAGAGAAGCCTCCATCCTTTTTGCAGATTAGTTTTCCAGAAGATATTTCTTGATTTTTTAATGCCATTACGAGACCTATACGTTCATACTAAATTGTGATATTTTTAAACCAACCTCATTAATCAAAAAGCTGTTTACAGACTGTTCGTTAACGCGATTGCTGAGCAGAAACAGCTGCAGGAATCGGTATATATATACTTCGGCAGCTCTGTTGAGGGCACCTCCTACCTATAAGCAAGAAGCGAAAGAAGTTTAACAGCCTTCTTCAAAGGAAATAAGAGCGGACCGGAGGGAAAAGAAATGGCGGAAGCAAAGTTTTCCAGAACTGCTGATAATGCCCGGCTGGTCGTAAAGCGGGCGGCGCAACTTAGCATTTCAGATTCGGCGCCGCGCGTCTTCTCTCGCAGCCGGGAACGCTGCCAGTTTGTGCCCGTTTTGCGCATGCGCGCGCTTGTCGTCCCACGGGCGTAGGGGCGGCAATGTGTTCTGCCGTGGCTGGCGCAGCCGAGGCCAGTCGGTAGGTGTTATTGTGATGGACTGGAGCCAGCAGCTTGTACGGCAGGCGGATCGCAGATGCTAAGTGCGGTCTAACGCGCAAACGCCGGGCGCAGGCGACTCCGACAACGCCTCAGATCACACGGATGCGGCAGCGTTTCTACCGTAGATGTACATCTTCTCCCGTACACCGGCGTTATCCGACAAACAGACGACGAGGCATAATTGTTACAGGGTGTGGAACGGCAAATGTTCTGAATGTATCAGCCACCTTCATTTGAATAGCTTAGTTACAATGGTTTCTCATACAGCAGATGAAAATGTAGACATTACTCTACTGCCATGCGAGAGGACAAGGAAGCACAGCTCCACATTCTGGTCCAGACGGGCCATTTGGGACCGATCGACCGCCGTGTCATCCTCTGCCAATGTTAGCCGGCCGCGGTGGTCTCGCGGTTCTAGGCGCTCAGTCCGGAACAGCGCGACCGCCACGGTCGCAGGTTCGAACCCTGCCTCGGGCATGGATGTGTGTGATGTCCTTAGGTTAGTTAGGTTTAACTACACTCCTGGAAATGGAAAAAAGAACACATTGACACCGGTGTGTCAGACCCACCATACTTGCTCCGGACACTCCGAGAGGGCTGTACGAGCAATGATCACACGCACGGCACAGCAGACACACCAGGAACCGCGGTGTTGGTCGTCGAATGGCGCTAGCTGCGCAGCATTTGTGCACCGCCGCCGTCAGTGTCAGCCAGTTTGCCGTGGCATACGGAGCTACATCGCAGTCTTTAACACTGGTAGCATGCCGCGACAGCGTGGACGTGAACCATATGTGCAGTTGACGGACTTTGAGCGAGGGCGTATAGTGGGCATGCGGGAGGCCGGGTGGACGTACCGCCGAATTGCTCAACACGTGGGGCGTGAGGTCTCCACAGTACATCGATGTTGTCGCCAGTGGTCGGCGGAAGGTGCACGTGCCCGTCGACCTGGGACCGGACCGCAGCGACGCACGGATGCACGCCAAGACCGTAGGATCCTACGCAGTGCCGTAGGGGACCGCACCGCCATTTCCCAGCAAATTAGGGACACTGTTGCTCCTGGGGTATCGGCGAGGACCATTCGCAACCGTCTCCATGAAGCTGGGCTACGGTCCCGCACACCGTTAGGCCGTCTTCCGCCCACGCCCCAACATCGTGCAGCCCGCCTCCAGTGGTGTCGCGACAGGCGTGAATGGAGGGACGAATGGAGACGTGTCGTCTTCAGCGATGAGAGTCGCTTCTGCCTTGGTGCCAATGATGGTCGTATGCGTGTTTGGCGCCGTGCAGGTGAGCGCCACAATCAGGACTGCATACGACCGAGGCACACAGGGCCAACACCCGGCATCATGGTGTGGGGAGCGATCTCGTACACTGGCCGTACACCACTGATGATCGTCGAGGGGACACTGAATAGTGCACGGTACATCCAAACCGTCATCGAACCCATCGTTCGACCATTCCTAGACCGGCAAGGGAACTTGCTGTTCCAACAGGACAATGCACGTCCGCATGTATCCCGTGCCACCCAACGTGCTCTAGAAGGTGTAAGTCAACTACCCTGGCCAGCAAGATCTCCGGATCTGTCCCCCATTGAGCATGTTTGGGACTGGATGAAGCGTCGTCTCACGCGGTCTGCACGTCCAGCACGAACGCTGGTCCAACTGAGGCGCCAGGTGGAAATGGCATGGCAAGCCGTTGCACAGGACTACATCCAGCATCTCTACGATCGTCTCCATGGGAGAATAGCAGCCTGCATTGCTGCGAAAGGTGGATATACACTGTACTAGTGCCGACATTGTGCATGCTCTGTTGCCTGTGTCTATGTGCCTGTGGTTCTGTCAGTGTGATCATGTGATGTATCTGACCCCAGGAATGTGTCAATAAAGTTTCCCCTTCCTGGGACAATGAATTCACGGTGTTCTTATTTCAATTTCCAGGAGTGTAGTTCTAAGTTCTAGGGGACTGATGACCACAGATGTTAAGTCCCATAGTGCTCAGAGCCATTTCTGCCAATGTCGTTACTTGGACAAGGTATGGATGTTCATAGGGTCAGCACACCGCTCTCCCCGCCGATATCGTCGTTCTTGAACTTGGAGCCACTACTGCTGCATCAAGTAGCTCCTCAGCTAGCCTCACCAGGCTGCCCTCCAACAATGAAAAATCACTGACCGTACCTGGAAACGAATCAACGCTCTCCACATAGTAGCCCTATTTTTCTACGGAGGCTGACTGGGACTGGACAGCAAAGACAATATTCAGAGCACTTTGCTGTAGGAACTACATACATATCATGAAGCCGCGCTGATAAGGGGACTACACAGCAAGCGGGATTTTTGTACTGCTTTGTATTTATGGGACGTGAAGATCAGAACACAAATATCAATCCCCAGAAGCAGATAGATGCAATTCTCAAAAATTCTCACGAAAATCTACTTTGAATTTTTCCGAGCGTCTTTAATATTTTGGAGTAAGGTTCATTTTTCGTCACGCAGTGTGACTCGTGAGATAGAATGCTCATTGCCTAGTTTCGATTCCTGGCTAATGCAGATTTTTAATCAAAGTTGCATCTTCTTCAGGCATTTCCGTGAAGCGTAATATACACAAAAGGGAATAATCGGTAGGACTCGAGAAGGGTGATTGCTGGTTCGAGTCTCGTATTGTTCGTTATTTTTTTACGTTTTTTCCGTTCAGTTAGAATATCGACGTCATTTAAATATAACACCTCCGAAATATATGGTAATTAACATGAATATGTCATTTGCATGAGAAATTAACATCCAGTTTTCATTGCGAACATAAATTTAATATACAGATTTCATATCAAGGATTGTTAA
Source organism: Schistocerca cancellata (assembly GCF_023864275.1). Lineage (NCBI taxonomy): Eukaryota > Metazoa > Arthropoda > Insecta > Orthoptera > Acrididae > Schistocerca > Schistocerca cancellata. Next base: position 124,417,463 of record NC_064631.1, read on the forward strand.
TAAAGATTGTTTAAAGTAACAGACATTTCACATTATAATTTTTACCTCTTTGTGTGTCTTACTATTCGCGGAAATGCTCGTAGAACGCGCAAGTTGTCCAAAAATTCACTAGCGCCACGAATCGAACGCAGACCACCAACGTGGCAGGCCACAGGATCCATCGAATAAAAGATGATGCCGTAGGGTATTACAGCGTGTCGTGTGGTCTTCTCGAACAAGACTGCATTAATTGCCAAAAGATCATACCGACAGAGAAGGCACTACCGTCGCTACGTACACGCTCCCACTTGATGTTGAAACTACACTACTGAGCCGAAACTTTATCACCACATGCTAAATAGTGTGTTGGTCGACCTTTGAAACGCAACACCACAGTGATCATTTGTGCCATGAATTCGAAAATTCCTTGGTAAGCTTCCTGAGATATGTGGCACGAGATGTAGACGGACAAATCTCACCGTTTCCATAAATTACGGGCCGTTGGTTTGTGGCTGCAGAAATGATGCCTTACAGCATCCCAGATGTTATTCATTGGGTGAACATCAGCTGAACACGTTGGCCAAGACATTACGAACCTTCATTATACACTCCTGGAAATGGAAAAAAGAACACATTGACACCGGTGTGTCAGACCCACCATACTTGCTCCGGACACTGCGAGAGGGCTGTACAAGCAATGATCACACGCACGGCACAGCGGACACACCAAGAACCGCGGTGTTGGCCGTCGAATGGCGCTAGCTGCGCAGCATTTGTGCACCGCCGCCGTCAGTGTCAGCCAGTTTGCCGTGGCATACGGAGCTCCATCGCAGTCTTTAACACTGGTAGCATGCCGCGACAGCGTGGACGTGAACCGTATGTGCAGTTGATGGACTTTGAGCGAGGGCGTATAGTGGGCATGCGGGAGGCCGGGTTGACGTATCGCCGAATTGCTCAACACGTGGGGCGTGAGGTCTCCACAGTACATCGATGTTGTCGCCAGTGGTCGGCGGAAGGTGCACGTGCCCGACGACCTGGGACCAGACCGCAGCGACGCACGGATGCACGCCAAGACCGTAGGATCCTACGCAGTGCCGTAGGGGACCGCACCGTCACTTCCCAGCAAATTAGGGACACTGTTGCTCCTGGGGTATCGGCGAGGACCATTCGCAACCGTCTCCATGAAGCTGGGCTACGGTCCCGCACACCGTTAGGCCGTCTTCCGCTCACGCCCCAACATCGTGCAGCCCGCCTCCAGTGGTGTCGCGACAGGCGTGAATGGAGGGACGAATGGAGACGTGTCGTCTTCAGCGATGAGAGTCGCTTCTGCCTTGGTGCCAATGATGGTCGTATGCGTGTTTGGCGCCGTGCAGGTGAGCGCCACAATCAGGACTGCATACGACCGAGGCACACAGGGCCAACACCCGGCATCATGGTGTGGGGAGCGATCTCGTACACTGGCCGTACACCACTGGTGATCGTCGAGGGGACACTGAATAGTGCACGGTACATCCAAACCGTCATCGAACCCATCGTTCTACCATTCCTATACCGGCAAGGGAACTTGCTGTTCCAACAGGACAATGCACGTCCGCATGTATCCCGTGCCACCCAACGTGCTCTAGAAGGTGTAAGTCAACTACCCTGGCCAGCAAGATCTCCGGATCTGTCCCCCATTGAGCATGTTTGGGACTGGATGAAGCGTCGTCTCACGCGGTCTGCACGTCCAGCACGAACGCTGGTCCAACTGAGGCGCCAGGTGGAAATGGCATGGCAAGCCGTTCCACAGGACTACATCCAGCATCTCTACGATCGTCTCCATGGGAGAATAGCAGCCTGCATTGCTGCGAAAAGTGGATGTACACTGTACTAGTGCCGACATTGTGCATGCTCTGTTGCCTGTGTCTATGTGCCTGTGGTTCTGTCAGTGTGATCATGTGATGTATCTGACCCCAGGGATGTGTCAATAAAGTTTCCCCTTGCTGGGACAATGAATTCACGGTGTTCTTATTTCAATTTCCAGGAGTGTAATAACGATTGTGGTCTTGTCACGCGGACAGTTATCCTGGTGGAAGATGACGCCCGGAAAACCATCAAGTATGAAGGAATGCAGGTGATCGGCAATTATTTTCTCGTGGTCCACAGTAGTCACAGTTTCTCTGACTCCTAACCCATGTCCCATGATGGCCCAGTTGAATGTCCCCTATACCGTAGTACTGCCCCCATTGCCAAGAACGTGTCGCGGTGCATGATATTTCGAACGGCGTATCTGGACACGATCATCGACCTGGTGAAGCGAGAAACGTGATTTATTCAACGAGGTGACAGTCTCTGTGACCCTGTCCTCGCTGCAGTCGTAACAGACGATGTCCTAGGATTATCACAGGAACACGGAGGTGTCTGCTACGCAGCACAGTGGTCAAGAATGTGTGCTTGACAACGTGCTCCGAGACATCCATGGCGGCAACAGCACTGCTCTTTGTCGCGGGTTGCCACCTGTCCTGCTTTATAGAGCCGCTGACCTCTTCCCCAGTAATGAGGCGTGGACGTTCAGCACGTTTGTGGCCCACTCGTAGCCGCACAGTTCGTCAACTGCTTTCCACGAACGGGGACGACGACAGTCAAACGCGAACAGCCGACCTCCTTTGCCCTTTCCGTGGTTCTAGATTCCAGCAGGTGCAGGGCCGTAAAAAACGATAGTCTTCCAAAGTCGTTTATGTCAGTGATTTCCCCATTTGCGGCCTGTTTATCGCTTAGATATTAGAACGTCGTACATGATGCTGAAGGTTATCTGCATGAAAGGGTATTTAGTTGGTTAGTTTAGTTTCACTGATCATTTTCGGCAATTAACCGAAATGGTGAGGAACTAATCATTTTACATTCACCTGGCAAATTAATTTGTAAATATGGCTACACGTTAAATATTTTTATGTTTTTATTCATTATTATTATTATTATTACTATTATTATTATTAAATATGCAGATGTGAATTAGTAATTACTGCCCGCAAACTTTGACACATTACAATAATAGAAATTGTTCTACGGAATAGAAGGAGTTGTCAAGGAGAAACTTTCAAATTTTAACTTACTGTCTGTTAGGCGTCTTATCACTGGGTAAGTGAGTCAAAATTTTAATTGCAGCATTATGTACACCTGTTTGTGCTAAAGATAACCTCAGTGTTGAATAATTAACGTCATTTATCCTTTAGGTATTTTAATTATGTTATCACTGTTTCTTTTGAACTGCAGTGGATTACTTACACCAAATTTCAGAAGGGAATATATATTGTGCGAAGCAGTAAAATAGCCTACTCCTTCAACAGATGTCTACAAAATGAGGACGAATATAGTTCGGGTAATTTTCAAGCCTTGAGTTACACTGCCTCGAGACATACAGCCAGTTTCTAACTTTAGTAGTTGAATTAATGTGTTAAACCTTTAACGCAACATTATAACTCTTACTGTGACAGCGTTTTAAATTATTAAGTTCGGTCAATAATCATACTGAATTAGCTGGGTACCACACATTGCCTGGGTATGTATTCATTCCAATCTTCTATTAGTCTGTCTCCTCCTTCCCCTCTCTCTGTCCAACTACTCCTGTCTGTCCGTCTTCCTCTCCTATCAATCTGCAATCTGTCCAACTCCTCCACCCGCCACTCTCTGTCCGCCTCCTCATGCTCTTCTCTCTGTTCATCTGCTCCTCCCCCACCTCTCCCCCCTCTTTGTCCACCTGTTCCTTCCCCGTCTCTCTATCCCATCCTTCGCCCTGTTAAGTCCCTCTTCTTCTGCCCCCTCTCCTCCTCGCTCCCTCTATTTCCTCCACCCCTTTCTCTGTCCATCTCCTGCTCTTCTCTTTCTCTGTATATCTCCTCCTTTCCCTCTCTTGTGCATTTCCTCCTTCTCCTCTCTCTCATCATCTCTTCCCCTCCCTTTCTGTCCATATTAAGTCCCCCTCCTCCCCCCTTTCTCTGTCTCTCTCCTCCTTCCCCCTCTGTCTACTCCTTCTCGCCCCTCCTGTTATGCCTTACCCCTGGATCCCAAGAGGATAGTATTTCTTTCGAAATAGTAAGTAATAAATGTACCAAGATTGTTTGAAGTCGATCAAGTGGATTACGAGAAGATGTGGAACATACACACATACGAACATACATCCTTTTTTTATTGTATATTAATGGATATAGAAAATCGGTTATTTGTTACCAGTTGAAGCAGTTAGATATGCGACCTGCCACTTGAAAGGTGGGTTAGCCATTTACTATTATGCAGGAGTCGGAGAAAAATATGGAAACGCTGCGAGAAACGCATGTTTGAACATAACTTCAGATGCTAGCCGAGCCTGCAGGTTGCGCTGTTGTATTTGACCACAAATGGAACCCGTGCAACGTCCTCAATATGTTGCAAGTGTATTCGTGGACAGGAAAATGGTTAGTTGTGAGCTGATTATGTCGGCTGTAAGTGAATTCTAACGTGGGCCAATTGTTGGTGCTCTTATGGTGGGTACTTCCGCAGCTTGGAACTAAGGCAGCCGAAACATTTGGTATTTCAAGAGATTTATACCGCATAAAGAGAAAGCGAAAAACCAACATAAGCTAAGCCACTACACTGACGAAAGCGTGCGTTGAATAATGGTTACAGACCACCATTGATGATAATTTAACAGAAAATTAGAGGGAGAGAATTGGAAAAGCCACTGAGGAACTGAATGCCGCACTCGAGACCCCTGTCAGCGCCAAAACAACACGAAGGGAGCTCCATATGCAGGAAATTTCAAAACCAGATGAAATTCCTAAACCTCTCATCTGTGATGTAGATACCAGAAAAAAGGAAAACCTGGTGCAGACGCCATAAAACCTGGACTATGTAGCGATGGAGCAAAGTAATTTGGTAGGCTCTGTCTTGTTTCACACTGCTTCAAACTCATGGCCGGGTTTACGTCCAAGAAGTGAAACAAGGCGGGGGATCGGTGATTATTTTGGCAGCCATGTCGAGGTTTTCAACAGACCTCACGGTTAGTCTGCGAGGTCGAATTACTGACTAGGATTATTTCACCATTCTGGCTGATCGGTATTGTACGTACAATGTTCGTTCCTCAATGGTGATGCTGTATGCCCCTGTTCACACCTCCCATCGTCCAGGATTGGTTTTGTGAATACGAGTATGGATTATCGCATCTCCCGTGACCACCAGTCACAAGATCTCAATACTACTTAGACTATGTGGAGTACTTTGGAAAGTAGGATACGTGATCGCTATACGCCTACCTGAACTTTCCACTATTTTGCAGCAAGAATGGTATATGGTACAGGTCCTATACTCATCCATTCCCAGACGACTGGAAGCTGTTGTGAATACCAACGAGTTTTCTATACCGTATTATTCATTGTAATGTGTTGTGTTTTTGGTGTCTCCATATTATTCTCTAACCCCAGTGTCCGTCTCCGTAGCGTAGCGGTAGCGTTACCGCCTGCCACGCAGGGGCCCTTGTTCGATTCCCGACAGGGGACGAGGTGTCGTGTGTTCTTCATCATCATTGACTCGCAAGTCGCCGAAGTGGCGTCAACTGGAAAGAACGTGCAATACGGCGGCCGAACTCCCCCGAATGGGGCCTCCCGGCCAACAATGCCATACCATTATTTCATTTTCTAGTCCCTGTGTATGTCGCCAGGTTATTTGGCGTCAACTTGATTATACTGTCCGTTTCTGTTTTTTCTCAACAGATGTTTAATCCAGTTAACAAAATGTAAGGTCTGGCTCTGAAATATCTGCTCTTTAAAGGTGGTACCTGATAATATAAGAAAAATATTGAAGTTCCAAGAAATTCTTCTGGTTTCGTAGAACCCGCTGTTTGCACCACTATGGCAGCCACTTTTCTGAATGTGATATTTTGTTGTTCTGTTTTTAAATTTTCATAACTTCATTTCGTAGAAGCCTTTTTGTGTCATTCCGTACAATTTCGTAAAGCAGTGAGTAACTGGGAAAGACTGCTAAGACACGCTGTAAATCAAACGGGATGTTTCGTATCAATAAACTTCATACACACGATGGCAGCCTTTATAATTTGTGGAATTGTTAATAAATTTCACTTACGCAATTATTTATGGGATTAAATACGATTCAGGTGTATATCTTCTTAAAAAAACGTCTGTAGTTGACAACGGAAATGTAAAATCAGCAAAACATTGTCAGGAAAGCGGCTTGTAATGGTTTTACAAACAATGGGATTTTTCAGATCAGGAACCTAGGAATTTAATAGAAATTTAAGAATTTTCTCTAGATTTTAAAGTTATTTGTTTATGTTTTATAATGTAAATCGAACTCATACATGCCCATTTGTTTTCTGTTTTGTCGTAGATATTAGCAGTCCCATCACTGTTACGAAATGAAACTTCCTGGCAGATTAAAACGGTGTGCCGGACTGAGACTCGAACTCGGGACCTTTGCCTTTCGCAAGCAAGTGCTCTACCAACGTTTTTGTTTTTTTATATTTTTATTTTTTATTTTTTATACCAACTTTTATTTTTTATTTTTTTGTATTTTTTTATTTTTATTTTTTTTATTTTTTTTATTTTTTCGAATGTCAGGTTTACCACATTTGCTAACATACATTTTGTTGTACTACCGCATAAAGAGTGTCTACAATGTCCATACGTTGACAAATACTGGCTAATTAGAAAATTAATTAATTAAGGAAATGAATAAAACTGAAAATGTCCAAATGAAAGACATGAAGACATTGCGGATAGTACAAATAGAAAAGAAACATGATCCTGTAGCAATGAAATGAAATTCATGTCGGGGGCGACACCTGCTCACGATCCGACGTTCGATAGAGCAAGAGAGCCATCTATCAACTCGTTCTCCAGACGTTGGTGTATGACTGGGTCGTCTTCTCGAAATTAACTAAGGGTCCGTAAGTGTGATCGATGACTATCTCGGCTTCTTCGTCTATCTCATCTCTCACCCGTCACACCCCATCTGGCCGGCGGGTCGGTAAATGTAAGTCGCAAGTAATTAGCGAAGTCTTGCCCATATTTCTTATGCTGCTGCAGCTTCGTGTGTCCATTCAGGAGAAAATGCCAAAAATCAATTTTGTGCTTTTCTGATTCGTTATACATGTAGCGCACCACCATTCCCCGTACCCATGTCACTGCATTGGTTTTTTGGCCCGGAAACTAAGATTTTTGGGGGAAGAAAGTGTGTCTGGTGAAATTGTGTGAGGGGCGGAGCGTAACAGGAACGACAATATCTGTTGTGCCAAGTGCCACACTGGAGCCGTCGGCCGGCCGGAGTGGCCGAGCGGTTAAAGGCGCTACAGTCTGAAACCGCACGACCGCTACGGTCGCAGGTTCGAATCCTGCCTCGGGCATGGATGTGTGTGATGTCCTTAGGTTAGTTAGGTTTAAGTAGTTCTAAGTTCTAGGGGACTTATGACCACAGCAGTTGAGTCCAATAGTGCTCAGAGCCATTTGAACCATTTTTTGAACCTGGAGCCGTCCCACTACATGCTAAACGATGTTCATCAGTGTCCACTGTTGCGCAGCCTAAACATAGTGGAGTGTCTGACAAATGAATCGCGTGCCGCCGTTGATTCACCACCACATACCATGTTGAGCGTGCCGACGTTGGGAGGTAAACGTTCCGTATAACGCGCCATATCTGTCGCCAGTTCTTGTTTGGGTACTCCTTTTCCAGGGTATTCCTGGGCTACCGGCGCAGTAAGAGTTGGTATACATCTCGCGTCGTCGGTAGTCGTGTTGTTGGGAAGGAATCTCTGACATAGCTAAGCTCCAAAAAAAAAAAAAGACTTGAAATGTGACAGCTTCAGTAAAATATGGCCCACATTGACTGGGGGCAGCATTGAAGTGGGCGTTAGTATATCGGCCAACGCACCCGAGATATTGCGAAACTGACCGCGCCATTGTCGGAAAATCGTACTGACGAATAACGCCCGTGCCTTTTCATATACGTTCACTAGACCAAGTCCGCCCTCTCTAGGTGGTAGCGTAAGCGTTGTGTATTGGATCTTAAACAGGTGTCCCACACTCACGTAGGTTCCGAAAGTTGCTTGTATCCGTGTTGCCACTGTGCGCGTTAAAGGCAGGACATGCGCTACGTGAGTGAGTCTCGGTGCTAGGTATACCTTAACATAGGTCACCCTCTGAATCATATCCAACGCTCTTAATTTCTGTAACAGCACCATTGTCCGCATCAGCTTCAGTATGCGTCGGTAGTTATCCGCTATCGAACGCATGATCGAAGTCAATAGCAACGAGTGCCCCACGAACTGTGCATGCCGCTGCTAATGCGATGATATCTCGGTAGTCGCCGAGCGCCGTATGTACGTTACTCTTACCGCCGAGGCAAGTTTGATATATGAGGAGTCTATCAGAAATTGAAGACCGCAGGCGAGCCCCAAGGATGCGCGTGAAAATCTTATAGTCGCAGTTCAAGAGAGTGAGTGGTCTGTAGTCTCCTGGCCTTCTGCCATCGCGTGGTTTGGGTATTGGGATGATGATACCCTCCGTGAATTCGGCAGTTATCTCAGTCTGCGGTAACAGGAGTTCGTTGTACATCTGAATCCAGGTCCGTCCCATGAGGTATGCAAAGGCGCGGTAAAATTCAATTGGGAAGCCGTCCTGTCCTGGGGACTTGTTCGGAGCCCCCCTGGCAATTGCATCTGTCAGCTGGTCCTCTGCTATCACTGTGATGAAAGTCTCTGCATCCAGTGGTGGTCCTCTATCTGGCATTTCCGAGATGACATCATGTCGTGTCTCGTGGTTCACTTGTACAGGTCCATATAACTGGCGGAAATAGTCAGTAAACACATGCGCAATATCACGCTGGTTCACAACTTGCTGGCCAGTTTCAGAGATTAGTTCCCTGATCAATGTCCTGCGTCGTCGTTGGCGTTCACGTACTACGTGGTGCATGGAGGGGGTTTCGGCAGCAACTGTGTCCGCCAATCTCGCCCGGACCATTATACCTTCCATTCTTAGTCTCGTCAGCTGTAATAACTTGGCTTTTATCCTGCGCATGGCCGTGTGCCTTTCCGGCGATGGTTGTTGGGTCATCAGCTCCCTCAGGGTTGTAAAATAAATATCAGCCGTCGTGCGGTTCCACTGCGATTCGTCCTGCACGTATCGTATCAACGTTCTCCGTAACGTTGGTTTTGCGCATTTGATCCACCACTGGAGAACCGAGGTGTATGCTCGTTGGCGGCGAACGCAGGTCTCCCAGGCCACCTCTATCGACCGGCGACATGCAGTGTCACGTAAAAGTGCACAATTCATTTTCCAGTGATCCTTACTCCGCCATATCTTCTGACGTGTTAGTGAAATCGTACAGACGTACGCCATATGATCCGTAAAAGCCGCTGGCCAGATTTCGGCATCCAGTATCGCCGTCCGTAGAGCTCATGTCACATACACCCTATCAAGTCTACTCGCCTAGTGTCCCGTTACGAACGTATAACCCGGTCTGTCGCCATGCTGCAGTTCCCAGGTATCCAGAACCGCCATTTCGGTAATCAACGCACGCAGTTCCATACATGGCACATAATGAGGTACTTGGTCCTTTTTGTCGACGACACAATTAAAGTCGCCGCCCACTATATAGTTATCATAGCGTCCAGCGAACAACGGTGCTATCTCTTCGGTGTAAAAGGTCACCCTTTCTCTTCGTTTTGTGGAGCCAGATGGCGCGTATAAATTGATGAAACGAACGCCGTCGACAGTGATCGCTATGCCACGTGCCGAAGGGAGAGACATGACGCCCTCCAGTCCGATTCCTTCCCTGGTGAGAATCGCCACACCGCATCTACTTTCATCGTGCACTGAATAATGTGCCTCGTAGCCGTAGAACTCTGGCGGCGATGTGAATCGCACTTCTTGTAGGAGCCAACTGAGCTACCCAAGCACCACTCACGGCCCATCGTCACAGATTTAATTCCGCCACGAAATGTTTCCAACGTGGTGTCAGACTCATTGTAAGGTGAATTACGATATTCAGCCTAATTTAACGACCAAATTGCCTGAGTCTACGTTAAGCACAAAGGAGGTAGGAAAGAGGCTCGAATAAAGAAACATTTAATATCTAGTTTCATTTGTAAAATCCTTATTAAGTTTATTACCACATCGAAAGGCTCATTACATTGTCAACTGCAGAAGCCAAATATTTTTCTTTTCAGTACAGTGGATTACAGTTATTTTTATTACTATTTGGCATAAATTTATTTCTAAAATAGATTCACTCGCTATGTGGAAAGTAAAACACAGCAAACATGTCCTGTAGTTTAAATATTTGTAAATGCCCATCAGATGATTTCTCTCTCCTTTGATAAACAGAACATAAGTATATCAAAGTTTCCCCATTTTGTTTTAGCTAAATCAGTGCATCTGTCTAGGTAATTTAGGGAACAACACATGTTCTGTAAAACGTCTACTTCGCGATTATTGCAACTTTATTGGACATAATCGTGTTGTTCTGTGACATCGCTGTTTCTGAATGGAATGGAATCAAAACCAAAGAAGTAGTGATGTTCTGATAGAAATACAGCACAGTGAAAACGATCTCTGATGACCGTCATGACAACATTTGGAATGCTTCAGTTATACGATGGAGGGGAAGGATGTAATAAATCGGTTTGACGCATTGCGCTCTCAGACAACAAAAGTTTTTTTTCCGTGGCAGCAGCAGCTCGTTTAAATCAATTGTGACAGCGGAGCGAGTTAAGTGCCGGCATAGCAATCAAATATTTCAATTTAGGAATTGTTCTTCCCCGCCTCCCGCAGGCAATATTCATCAACTACGAGATATTCCGGGCCAGAAACTTTTTCCAAGTTGCCGTCTAGCCTGCTTTGCATTGTAAAACATTCTCTGTGTTGTGCCGAGACGCTTTAGAGAATTCACAAGGCTTTCTGTGGCTCTTCCAATGAAATTCGAGGGAGAATGCAAAGTCCAGCGTTGGCGCGGAAGTGGCGGCTGAGATACCCAATACAGCTAACAGAATTTGCGGTTTTCGACAGTGCATACATTACTTCCAGTTTTAGCAAGTAACTTCCGCCTTTATGCCTTGCATTTCGTGCAGTCCCTTATCCGGTTTCGCTGCGTCGCTTCTCCAGTAAGTGAAATTATGCAGTACACTTGATCTCCTTTCCCTTAGGTATGCAGTCTAATTTCTTCAGTACATAAATTACTTTTTCACACAATTAAGCGTATATTTTCTGGCAAGAAATGGGCTAGCATTGCACTTTAAGTACGAAATAGAATGACTTGTTTCAGTGGGAACTACAAAGTTATAAATATCCGGACAGTTTGTCAGTTTCGCTTGTCGGTTTCATCATATTCGGAACAACGACCTCAATTATTGTCTGAAGGTCAAAACTATTTTCTCCACCACAGGCTGTGTAATTTATCGGAACACGCTGAATTTTCAGGTCGAAATGCATTTTGTGTTACTAATCAGTTCCAGTCCGCAGCTGCTGGTCTTGCGGTAGCGTTGTCGCTTTCCGCGCACGGGGTTCCGGGTTCGATTCTCGGCGGGGTCACGGATTTTCCCTTCCTCGAGATGACTGGGTGTTGATGTGTCGTCTTCATCATCGTCATTCATCCCCATTACGGTCGAAGGAAGGCAATGGCAAACCACCTCCACTAGGACCTTGCCTAGTACAGCGGTGCGGGTCTCCCGCATCGTCCCCTACGCTCCTCGGAGTAAGGGATCTCATCATCATCAATGTTCGAACAATTGACCATTTTCAAGTGGAAATGTACTTCGATGACGTTTGTGTCACAACGGAAGCCAACTCGTGTGACGAGGGGGGCACAAATTTCTTCCCATGCACGTCGAATACGAGGAAATACGACTTGCTCCAATAGATTAAATATCTGTGATCGACATAATGGTTCTGACTACTAGAAAATTGTGTTATATCTTTTTGGAGATCATTCAAAGAATATGTATGTAATATAAGAGACGATATAAAGTTTCCTTCCGATGGCCATATTGTCCTGAAATGGTATGCCAATCAAGCAAAATCGCACTGAAGACTGCGGCACTCATTTTATAATAAGAGATAAATACTAATATGTCGAAATAAGTATTACTTTACCATTATAATATTCTACATTTTCATACACCCGACGCAACGACACAGCTGCTGTGCTTCGAATGCCAAACTGAACGTCGTAGATGTTCGGTATTGCGTAAAGTATTCTGGCTATGATGTTAGCTGTATGGTGAGCCCGATTACGTATTTTCAGATTCATGAACGTGAATGAAAATTTCATGCCAGATCGACCGTTGTCTTGTGTCGATTTGCGAGCAGCACGGAACTTTGTGCACCGTTTCGCAACGGTGATTTACGAGAGACATCCAGCCCGATACAACTTGTTCATTTTCCGATGGATGTCTACCGGTGTTGGTTCTTCAGTAGCCGAGGTCCTGTCTGGATGTATTTGGTGATAATGTCACATTTGGTCACGTTTCCGCATATAGCGCATGCGCGTCGGAAAGACAATAATGACGCAATAATCCGTCGCCTACATGTTGGTCTCTACAAGAGTCGCCAGGAGCATTTTCTCTGGTTTTTCGACAGATATTTGCAATATCTTGTTTGTATCGTGTAGGTGGAGTCAGCCCAAACAAATGCTGCTCATCACGCCTTTTAGACAACGCCGGCGTCGATGGAAAGCGCCGTTTTATTTCCCATTACAAACAAAATGGTTTTTAAAGTGAAATTTTACGTGCCCATTCGATTGATATGTCCCAAATTAGTCTAGTTCGATAAGCCTTTTACCGAATTGTATTAACAGAGACATTAAAACATGAAGAATAATCGGTAACCCAGCAGTCACAGCGCCGCCTCGGCTGGTGCTAACTGCTACCACCATGTGGAATCGCTGCTGAGTCACTGGAGGAACGATTATTCTTCGTGTTTTACTGAAGCTGTTAATACATATCGATAAAATGAATAACACGCTAGACTACGCTGGGACCGCTGTATCGAATGGGCACGTAAAATTCCACGTTAAAATCATTTTGTTTGTAATGGGAAGCAAATGGACATTGTCTGTCAACGGTGGGCGTCGTGTGAAATATTTGATCAGAAGGATTTGTTTGTATGACTCCAGCTACACGCGCAAAAACGAAACTACAAACTGGCATTTATTTGGTAAATAATATGTAACCAGTCAAAAATGGTTCAAATGGCTCTGAGCACTAAGGGACTTAACTGCTGTGGTCATCAGTTCCCTAGAACTTAGAACTACTTAAACCTAACTAACCTAAGGATAACACATACACTCATGCCCGAGGCAGGATTCGAACCTGCGACCGTAGCAACAGCGCGGCTCCGGACTGGAGCGCCTAGAACCGCACGGCCACCGCGGCCGGCATGTAACCAGTCGCATTTTTATGATTTATTCAACCATGAACGTGTTTTCTAGCCACTGCAGGCCCATTTTCAGACGGAGATGTTAAAACTGCTTTATTCAGATCATCTGTAACCGTATGCTCCGCACACTTATCAGTGAAGAAGATGCATGTAAAGAAATGAACATACTCAAATCTATAGCCCAAAATAGTGGTTATAATGCCTATTTGATAAACACTCTATTTGGAAAAATCCAAAGTAAACTCAAGCAACGACCATCACCATTACAAACTAAGAAAGAAATGCCAAAATTTGTCTGTCTTCCATTTCTTGGCAAAGTGTCATATAATCTTGCAAATCTTTTCAGATCACACAACATAGAAATATCCTTCCACACTGACAATAAAATACAAAATAAAATCGTTCACAATAATAAATCCACTAGAGATTGGCACAAAAATTCTGGCATATACAAACTCACATGCTCCTGTTCTTCCTTCTACATAGGCCAAACAGGGCGAAATTTTTGTACCCGCTACAAAGAACATATGGATGCCCTTCGACTCAAAAACTTAGATAAATCCAGTTTTGCACCATGAACACTCTGTTGATGATATCAATGACAGTCTTTCTGTGCTACACATTGCTGAGAAAGGACTATAGATGGACCTCCTTGAACAATTAGAAATTTTCATCCACAAACTAAAATCACCCCAAAAAATCCTGAATGAACAGACGGAGTCATCGCAAAAGCTTTTCTTTCACAATTTCCAGGATGTCCTGACAAAAAAAAAAAAAAAAGACAATAATTCATCTTCCTGCATAAATCTTGTTCTTCTTGGTGTGTAACAACTATGGTGTTCTGTAACTTACAAAAACCTTTTTTATGCATCTAGCAACATTTACTGAAATGTAAAACCCGTACTAGTAATATTTGTATCATAATACAATGCATCTCTTGTCAAGGACTATTATGTTGCCCGCATCTCGTGGTCGTGCGGTAGCGTTCTCGCTTCCCACGCCCGGGTTCCCGGGTTCGATTCCCGGCGGGGTCAGGGATTTTCTCTGCCTCGTGATGGCTGGGTGTTGTGTGCTGTCCTTAGGTTAGTTAGGTTTACGTAGTTCTAAGTTCTGGGGGACTTATGACCACAGCAGTTGAGTCCCATAGTGCTCAGAGCCATTTTTGAACTATTATGTTTTAAAAGTGCTGTATCTGTCATATCTGTATTCTTTGTAAAAAGATCGAAGAGAAAGGCTGACAGAGGGCATCCTCGTTGCACTGAGCGCTCAATAGTGAACGGTCTCGAGCGGTAGCTATTGACCAGGACTGTGGAAGGGGCTACGTGGATGAGACGGAGAACCACACCTGCCGATACTGGGGACAGGCCCTTCTTCTCGACGTCAGCCTGAAAGAAATGCTGCTCAACTCGTGTAGTAAGTGAGTGGTGCAGGACAACTGCCACGAGGGCACCATCTAAGTGGCATGCCAACATTAGCGCCACCACATCCCTATAGGAGCTGAACGCCGTGTGTTCATTACCGCCACCTCCCAGACATGTTTGGTCTTCATGAATGGCTTCTTTGACAGCAGCGAGGAGGCGAGCACGAAGTATGCGGGCGAACAGTTTGTAATCTGAATTCACTAATGTCGCCAGCTGGAAGTCTTGCGGTCTATACTCCCTCCTCCTCCCCATGATGATCATTCCCTCCAAAACGTCGGAAGTGACACTACAGTGTGGATCCAGGAGGTCGCAGTACATCTGCCGCCAAACGTCCCCCATCATGTCAGGAAAAGTGCTGCAAAATTCGAGCGGAAGACCATCAAGTCCAGGGGATTTGTTTCTCACGCCCCTCGACAGGGCCGTGCCCATTTCTTCCGGCGAGTTGGCCTCCAAGAATGTGGCGTCGCCATGTGCCCTACCCGAAGGTTACAGGTCGTGCACGAGGTTCTCAACGTCATTGTCGGGCCGTTTATCTGTTACATAGAGAGTGCAGTAATAATCAGTGAGGACATAGGAAATGGCGGTGCGTATTCCTGCACGTTGTCCATCCGCCTAAATAATTGCGGTATGAGTCGCCTCTTACGATGTCTCCGTTCTGTGACGATGTGATAAAGAGAAGCGCGTTCCTCTGGGATGGAATTTTGCAGTCTCACTGGAACCCACGGGCCGCCTAATCTGCGAGCCGTGATTTGCAAAAGCCGTACCTGTGTCCGGTGGACGGCTGTTTGGCGCTCTGGCGAATGTTGTTGCGACGCTAATTCCCGCAAGACCCTGTAATAAAATTCAGAGGTCGATTGGAGCCAAAGCGCCCTGTCGCGCCCATACATTATGATCGTGCAGCGAATGTATGGTTTGGCGCAGTGTGTCCACCATCGTGTCTCAGAATCGTAAGTATGACATTGTCGTTCACATTTGTGACAGGTTCCAGTGACGGTTACACGGCAGGTCTCTTCCCGAAGACTACTGACGTGAAGAGCCCAAGGTCCTCTACTACAGCTCGTCTGTTGTCGTGGCATGGTAGCGACCCATATGAAGGTCTGATGATCGCTGAATGCAGTGGGCCACAGTTGGGCACTGACTGTCACTGCCTGAAGACCTCGGGAAACTTAAGTCCTGTCCAACCTACTGGCCGAGCGGCTGGTCAAATGTGTATCCGCGTCGGTCACGGTGGATTAGTATCTATTTAGCGTACAAAGCGACATCCCTGTCGATAGTATGAAGGGCTGGACATAGGACATGGTGAGGGATCCTATCCTCAGGCCGTAAAACGCTGTTAAAGTCCCCGCCATCACTAAGTGTTCTTTAGCGCGTTGAAACAATGGAGCTATCTTAGTAAACGCTGTACCAGAGGAGGCATACAGATTCACACGGCGGACTGCGCCGATGGTGAGCGCATCGCCTCATGCTGATGACAAATATTGAATATCTGTTGGTTCATTGCCGTCGCGTAGTAGTATGGCCGAACCACCACCACTGTCAGTAGTTGGATTGACGTAAGACGTGTATCCGTAAACATCCAGGTGCAGATCAGGCCGTAGCTCTTGAAGATACATATCATTGTCCACCGCCCGAATCAAGTCCTTCAAGAGCTGTGTTCTGACAGCAGAACTAATGCCGTTGACACTGACTGTGCCTATCCGATACACTTGGGTCATTGGATAGTAAGTTGACGTATCTTGCAGTCGTTTAATCCAGTAAGCACCACGTCACCCGTCTGACCGTCCCCGTCAGCCGCACCATGTGTATTACTGATCGGCAGACATAAGGTGTCCACCCGACGAACCGTCGGCCGCGGACCTGTTTGTCGCTCGAGTCTGACATCATTCTTTCGATCTCCAAACTGGAGGTGTGCTACGTTAGGCGATGTCGCAGCACCAAAATTGCCAGGGCGCTCATCGGTGGGTTGAGCACCGTCAACTTGTCTTTGTCCTTGGGCGGATGTTGCCAGTAGCGAACCAGGAACCGTTGGAGTGAGATTCACAGCCCGGGCAGCAGAGGGATTTTCCTAATCCCCTTGCAGCGTGTCATCTCGCGAAGTATTTCCTGCGGACAGCCTATTCTTTTTCCGTCGTTCGGGCGGCTTCTGCTTGCGGGAAAGCGTGTCCGCGTCCTGTGAATCATTACTAACAGTTAGCACTTCCCGCATCTCAGTGTCCGACCTCGAATCGGTCTTTTGGTGCTCTCCTTCCTCACAGGGCTGGACCCGCAAACGTGGTCGCTGCTGTTGAGCACGTACGGTTCCGAAGCATACTACGTCGTCATAGGTTTGGAAACCGAGCCCTCGATGGTCGGTAACTGGAACGAAACAACATCCGCGTCCATTTTCCTCGCTGGCTCAACGTGTGTAATTGGCAGCATGGTCGGTTCCGATGTAGGTGTCGTGTCTGCACGTGGTATCTGGACGAGGTGTCGCTGAAGGCATTCAGAGTAAAAATGCCCTTCCTGCCCCCACCCCAAACAGGTCTGCGGTTGACGATTTGAAATGACGATCGCTCGGCAGCCACCACGGTCACATACGACGGATGTGACTGCGTAGTTCGATTCGCACCAGACGCACTCCGTTCAGAACAGGATACGTCTCAAACATGCCACTTTTCTTCCACGCGACTTAGCACTTCCGCATCACGTTCACGACAAGCGTGACCGGAACTTCAAACGGCACCTCGAAGATTCGTATGGTCTGAACGCCGAGTCCTGCGTGATCGTCAGTCACTTCACCCACGTTGCCGACCGAGCGTTGAAAGCGATATCCATCGGTGGAACGGCGAATAAGCCGTCCGCGCGCTGCCTCATCGACAAATTTTAGGTAAACTGTGCTGGATACGATCGAAAGATGTATACCGACAAGTTCCTGTGGACCGATGTGCATTACTTCACCTTGGAAACGCTCTACTTCGTATGCCTTAGGTTGTACGTACTGGGCATGGAACATTAATTTAATCGTGGCCTTTCTATACGAAAGCGTCATCGTCGTTCGAGGTGATCAGTTTACACTACAGTACCACTACCCGCGCGAGTAAACAACGGCCCGTTCGCGGAGCACTGCACAGCGCCCCGTGCACGTCCACTTCGCAACACGGCTGAGAGCCGACTGCCCCTGGACCACAAGCGTAGCCAGATAAACATTATCACGACAGCAAATGCCAGCTTCTTTAGACAGGTATATGTGTCTGGAGTCGAAATCCATCTTTCCATAATTTCAGTCTCGGAATTTTTGCTCATATTGCTTAATAGTCGTTTACTTCCAATAATTTTCTGGCTTCGACAAATTTTTGAGTCCATGTTGAAGTAGGCTGGAAATAAATCAGCTTCATTTCGATTTCTTCAATTTTCAACCAATGAAATTTAGACACGTTGTTTATGCAATGAAGTTACACTTGGATACATAATAAATTTTGGACAGCTTTTTGAACTGATAAAATTTCGACGAAAATTCTTCGATCGAACACCTATTAAGGGTGTCTTCATCAGAATATTTGACAAGTCTGGAACGTGTTTTATTTTAATTTTGACTTGGGCTTAGCTGCTCTAAATTAGGACCATTGCTTTCTCGCAATGTAATTTTACGGTTTCTCAAAATTTCATTCTGATGAAGACACTCGCAGTAGGTGTCGAAACCTAGGTCAATATACCAAACAGTTAATTGCGACTGATTGGCTGTACATTTCCTACGTTTAAAAATTATATACAGTAGTTGGGAAACAGCCATGTTTAAAATTGTCGATCAAAGAATGTATCACCGGAAGAGTTTTCTTCAGTGGATGTTTCTTGGTCTGGCTTTTCGAGTAAATTCAAATCTCTGGTAAGCTGTTTCAAAGTTGGGAAATACTTCCAGTTTTTGGAAATAATATCTCTGTTAAAAACTTTCAGTTTAGCCTCAAAAGCGCGAATAATATCTGTCATAAGAATAAGTGTATTGTTTGTGCCTTGAATCTTTAAGCTGAAATCATTAAAATGCCGGCACATGTCCGTGAAAAACACCAATTTTATGAGCCACGTATTGTTCATTAACATCGAATATTGCACAGTTTTCCTCTTACTTCGTAAAAACAGCCTGATTTCATCCAAACACTCCACATATCTATGAAGTAAATTCAAACGTTCAAATGTGTGTGAAATCTTGTGGGACTTAACTGCTAAGGTCATCAGTCCCTAAGCTTACACACTACTTAACCTAAATTATCCTAAGGACAAACACACACACCCATGCCCGAGGGAGGACTCGAACCTCCGTATGAAGTAAGTGTTATACCTCAGTAAGCCATTGTACACCGAGCTGACTTCATTTAACAAAGCTTCGAACAATGTTGTATTAGAAGACTGCGACGATATAAAGTTCATTGTTTTTGTAACTACGACCAATATATTATCAAGGAAGCGAAACCAGTCTTTGCATGCAAGGCTTATTGACGTATTATTATGCAGTGGAATTCAAGCATAGAATGTCTAACGTATGCCTCGAATAAACTAATAAATCCATTTATTGCCCACCATGTTGGGAGCACCATAGGCCGTTATCTAAACAATATGCTTAAATCTGTCTCTTTTTCCAGTAAGCGAATTTTTAACAGCCGTACATATATCTATGTCCTTAGTAGTTACTGACAACGATAATATCGCAATCACTTAAATCTTTGTGTTCGTCATTTACCACACATTATATAGCCATCACAACTAAACGGACAGATTTAACTACATCTGTACCTTCGTCAAGACACAGCACAATATAACGAGAGAACTTGGTGTTCTACATTTTCCGCCAGTTTTAGGATTCTATTTTTCACTGTGGTTCCATATAAAGGATTGTCTTTGACGTGCTCGGTTCTCTTATCTCTATTTTCATAATCTTCAAAAAGAGATGGAGAAAATGCTAACCAGGCTTCTTTCAACAGTTCCTCGTCGCTAAAAGGTTTACCATACCTGGCAATAACATTTGCAGCCGAGGAACTTGCGTCATTTGTATGATAATCCTTGATAACATATTTCATCATAGATGTCGGCTGCCTATTCCTGTCTTTAGTAACATTTGAAGACAATTGCTTTTGCTCTGGCTCGCTTTTTTGACAAATAATCTTGTAATTTGTTTCATAGTGGCGTTTCACAGACGATGTTCTATGTAGCACTGTCCCAGAACATAAAGCTTACACCACCTTATTGCCTTTATTAATCACGTCATATTTCTCAGTGCGCCCAAGTTCGGAATTCTCTCTTACACTTGCGTTGCTCTTCTTATTTCTTTACCAAACTAACCACTAGCCACGCCGAATCATACAAATTTAAAAACGATACTAATTATGAGTAATTCCAAAACACGATGAAAGCACGTAACAGATAGAAAGAAACCAGCGAACACTATTTCACAGCGACAATTTGTCTGAAGAAGCAGGAATTCGTCGCTGGTGGAATAGCTGCTAACCAATGCTATCTAAAAGTGGATGATTGTGTATTATTTCTAATGCATTTCAGTACATTGTGACTCATAGACTGTGATCATGAGCGAAGATTTGTCAACTACAACTTCAGCACCGATTGACCGTTCATGATGGACTTCCCTTCAAAAGCAGACGAACAACTGAATTATTTCGGTTAGGAAGGCTAAGCTAAATTCCTCGTTTAATGCCTTGCCCATATTATTTGGTCGCGGGTCACTAATGGCACGCTAGCAAGTGGTTCGCCAACCCTGGCGTAAACTTTCTCATTTATTTCATGTTTTCTTCATTTCTTTCTTTTTCCAACCGGAATTTTGAGAATGTGAAATTAATTATGTTTTTATATTACAATATTCAGTTACTTGAAAATTCCGACCTATCAGTTGAACGACACTGTGGCCGTTACTAAGAGAGGAATTGGTTGGACGTATT
The DNA here is from genome assembly GCF_023864275.1 of Schistocerca cancellata. Lineage (NCBI taxonomy): Eukaryota > Metazoa > Arthropoda > Insecta > Orthoptera > Acrididae > Schistocerca > Schistocerca cancellata. Next base: position 124,438,181 of record NC_064631.1, read on the forward strand.
AATACTTGAGTAATGTTATCCTACGAACTGTGTCAGCCATTGTGAAAAGTTTCATCGGAAACTCTCCGTTCGGTTTAATACATACAAATACTTTCACCTTGTCGAATAAGGTGCTTTCCGAAAGAAATGAATGGGTGTAAAACGAAAACAACTGAAAACATCATAATGTCGCTTCCTGCAGAAGAAGGTTCGTTCCCTGTTTAGTATCCTGCGGTCGTTCGGAGCGCAATAACAGTTTTTTAGTATTCTGTACCACTTATTACAAGTTTAATGGCAAGCATCACTAATTTAGTGTTTTCGGTAAGTATGTGAATTTGCAGCAACAGCAGAATTCATTTATGTTAGTTCTCGGAGAAGCTATTTCTTTCGAGGGGAGCGCCAGATAATGTCTGTAGTAAACCGATTTTCCACTGCAGTAGATTTGATTCGTTATGGAGAGACTTGCGACAGTGCAAGGACACGGTTCATGACCGCTAAATGATCTTTCGCGAGAGACAAGTAGTTCTATATTAATTAGAGTAGTCTCGTAGCATTAATATCTAACAAGGGGAGGTCCCCTGCTTCGGGATCGACCTCTTGAAATCAAATACAAGGTGATGTTGGTAAAGATCCTCTGTAGTCATTCACCCTGGTGGACCCTTGTTCGCGAAAAATTGGTGAAAAAAATTTCGGAATTTTGTATGATGCTTAGTACCGTTAAATAGTGGTGTTGAATTGACGGATTGTGTGGTGTGGTGGAACGATAATAGTTTAACTTGCAGGAAGTTGTGGGTTCGAATTTTGTCAGGTACAGTAAATATATTTTTGTTTTATAACCTTCATCGAAATGACTTTGATCATTATTTTCATTCAATTCATTTGTTTAGATGTTTTACTTATGTATTTCCTTCAGTTTTTTAATCACTGTATGACCTTTCTCATTTATTTCATGTTTTCTTCATTTCTTTCTTCTTCCAACAGGAATTTTGAGAATGTGAATTTAATTATGTTTGTATATTACAATATTCAGTTACTTGAAAATTCCGACCTATCAGTTGAAAAACTAAAGATGCAATAATCTATTTATATTGACTGTACAGTACTGTAAAAAATGTATGTTTCTTTATCACCAGATGTGTGGCGATTTTTTTTTTCTTTTCTTGCATGGTAATCATCTTACAAACATTTAAAACAACCTAAATTCCTACTGCACTGTAGACAAAATAACGCTGATGAAGAAGTAAATGAGAGAAGGGTTTACAGGTAAAATGAAATTCATGCAAAATGAGAAATAGTTGTAATGATCGCAATAACCTGGACGAAAAGACAGGATGATAAAACAAGAGAAATTAAATTTAAATTAATATATAAATTAATTAAAAACACATGAACAAAGCTTTAAATGGGGAAAGAATGATAGGAAGAAGAGTGAGTGCAAATGAAGTAGTATTTTAGAACAGTATTTAAGAACTATGAAAATTATCACTAAAGCAATTGAGCTTGCACTGAATCAGCTAAACCGTATTTTTCCTAATATCTCGCCTAATGTGTACTGAACCTACATTTAAAAATAAATTTTAAAAAAGTTTCTATTATTTTAGTACTGTATTTTCTAAAGTCACAAATTCGAAACAGTTATTAACGCTTAAGGGTTATAATGAAGTAAAATTGTGCCAACAATTGATGACTCTTTTACTAAGAAGTATTTGTAATTTACGTTACATGCAACATCACTTCAAACTTAGCTTCTGTATCGTGGGCTTCTGTGCTCTCGTCTTTGTAAGCGATTTCGGATTTCAGTTGGTGTCAACAGAATAAATTATTTAGGAGGACTCGTACTATGCGTTAGTACTATTGTGTCTGATGGTACATGCTTATTGTACTAACTGTTATCTTGGGTATTGAAATAAAAGTAATTGTTGCGAATTAAATAAGAAAAGAAATTGTTATTATCTTTACAAGAACGTGGACCACTGTAAGACGGCTTTAATATCTTTAGTTTCTGCTACTAACCACTTATTTCACTTCTGGCTATGATCTGATAATGCCAAAACAGCCACGCTTACGGTTGAGGACCGCTCTTATTATATATGAAACAACCCATTGTGCTAAAATTAAAATTTAGTTGTCACAGAATGTTCGTAGTAATAGAAAGAACAGATAAAGCATACAGAGAGGAAAAAAAAAAGAGATATTACGGTTTTGCAGGATCACTAACATATGGAGTGTAATAAGAGACCCTAGGGCTGCAGCAGCTAATGCGCTGAGGAATAATTCAAAACAGCTTCTCAACGATTCCAGTACGAGCTCAGCTGGCCACAGCGAGAGCGCATCTAACCGTTAGTCGACCAACTAAATTTCACACAAGATAAATGGGCGACACTTTCCATGATTAAGACCGGCAAGAACATGCCCATGTCGTATAGAGCAGTGTTGTGAATGTCCGTTGCCATATTTGGTCCCGCATTATTCCGTAGGATGAGACCGCTAGGAATACGCTGCAAAGAGGATAGCGCTTTGGGCTTCACAAGTTAAGTAACTTTCGATAACGTGCGTGGCACAGCAGCCAGCACATATTTATGTCCAATAATGCCCAAGTAATCAACACAAGTGTTTGTAGGGCTTGAGAGATCATTGGAAAGGACTGATCTATGTCAATCGGCACGGCAGTAATTATAGACTATAACCGAGATATTTGACGGATGGGCCGATTTTTTCATCTGCGATCACGGATAATTTGCACGAAAAATAGACGCGGACAGACCACGGCATTGCACTGTGGGGGCAGAGATGGATGATATTCTGGTAAGATGATAATCTTTCGCAATATCACCCATGCGATGTGAGACAAAACAATAAATGTGCGCTGGAAGACACTATACGCCCACGACCTTACTGGACTTCGGTCCTGGAATTCTCTCGAAGCAAATGAAAATGTTTGTCACCACAAAGACAATGCGACTTATAAAGACTGTCACGACATATAAATGCTGCTAAATACAAGTACCCGACCATGGGCCAGACGACTGATTTTTCCTCAAGACGGGTTTGTACTAGATGGTAACCTTTAATCTTTATTCTATGACGTCTGTCTAAAGAACGTCTCACTATGATCATAATGGTTGATCAACAGACAGATGACTATTTTATGGAGATGGTCTCAATAGCGCGTATCAGTCTCAACCCTAAGGCACCAAAGTATATTCGAAACATCGAAATGGTGCCGCAAATAGAAAGACGCTCTGTGGGGGAGTTTAAATCTGAGCCTACCAAATATCGAGTTGTACACTTCGAATATCACCTAGCTGCCATACCCACATAGAATAAGAGACCTAATCTGGTTGATAAAAGAAGGGTCTTTTGAGGAACAAATCGAGGATGGGAACCAGTGTCCGGGAATGTCACTGAAAGATGCTACAGTGCGTCGAAGTTATACACTCCGGCGCCTGGCACCAGGTCACCCCTTCGGCAGCAAACGTGACTTTGCATGCTGACTGACCGTAAGCGGAATGTCTCACAAGTGGTTTTTTTTTCAGTGATCACAGCTGATTGTCACGATCATTCGAGGAGAAGAAGGACCAAGCTGCTCTGTAGAGAATCGTTGTCTCCGATGAATAAGGTGCTCTGTTGCCTCGGAGGCTGTGGACCAAGCTGCTCTGTAGAAAATCATTGTCTCCTATGAATAAGCTGCTCTGTTGCCTCGGAGGCTGATGGTTTCGTACACGGGTTTCCATTGCAGCTTATATTTCTCCTAAACTCTCTAAAATCTCCAAATGAACTGCAGATTGAACCCTATGTCTGAAACGGTTATGCACCAAAGCAACAGAGCATCGCATTTACTGGAGAAAAGGCCTGTCTACGCAGTAGCTAGCTCCTTCACTCGACTAGCGATCATGGCAGTAAGCTGTGATCACTGAACAACAAACAACATTTCTAGACGTTTCGCCTACGGTGCGTCGGCTTATAAAGTTACATTGGTTACCAAAGGAGTGACAGACTCCAGCGTCTATAACTTCGATGCACTGTAGCGTAGTTGGATGACATTTGTTCCTCAAAACACTCTCTACATCCATTTGGAGCTTCTAGCAGAATTTCTGGGACGCTCTGTATATCCAGTGTGTAACGGGTATAATTGCTGATATTTTTATATACGGTGCCTTCATGTGTACACACATCGGTGTGTTGGTTAATCCGCTCACCTTTCCGGATTGGGAAGGAGCGCATAGTCCCTGGCACGATCCGCTCGACGGACTTGTGTCGAGGTCCGGCGAGCCGGCTAGTCCGTGGATGGTTTTTAGGCGGTTTTCCATCTGCCTCGCCGAATGCGTGCTGGTTCCCCTTATTCCGCCTCAGCTACACTATGACGGCGACTGCTGCACAAACAAGTTCTCCACGTACGCCTACACCACCATTACTCTACCACGCAAACATAGGGGTTACACTCAGCGCAATAACCCTGCAAGAGTTGTTCAGTGTGGAGTGGCTGAGGGGTGAAGTGGACTGCGGTAGTCGTCGTAGGGTTGTGGACCACTGCGGCTGCGGCGGGGACGGAGCCTCTGCGTCGTTTCTAGGTCCCCGGTTAACATACAACACAATACAATATAAGCAAGGCTCTGGCCACATGTACTTAGAGATACTACCCAACCTATACGGTATGTAGCTTTAGTTATTGGTCTGCAAGTGACGTAAATACTGATGTAATGTTGTTAAGTACACTGTCCTCAGTCACCGACTGAAATATCTGCACTTATACCTGTCACATCCTGTGTACAGACCATTGTCACACCAAGTGAAGGAGTGTCACCATTAGCTGCATGATTTGACCTATTATTAACAGAACTGTATAATGACATATTCTATGCAGTAAACTGAAACTGTACTTTGGTACTCCAAGATTAAAATACATGAACAAACAAGACCAATTAAAGATGAAGCTAGACTGGAAGACACTTTTTAAGTAATCGAATCGTCATGAAGGACTTTGTAATTCCTGTCTTAAGGTGACTTACACTGTCACCCCCCCCCCCCCCCCCCCCGGTCATGCCCATATAGTAATACTGTAAACACCCTGGGTGAGAATTCTGATGAAACACAACGCAGCAACTTCAATTCACCCTGGAAACACTTAGAACACAGTTACTATACTGCGTTGAGCCAGAACACCTGAGAACACGGGAAAAACCAAATAACAACAAACAACCAAATTCCAAGGGAAATAGAAGATCATAAGATCAAAATTAGATGTAGGCTATCGCTAATAACGAATTAATATATCCTGTAAAATGAAATATACAAAAATACCAAAGTAGGCTTATACTTTGTAAGTAGGCTGTTTAGGTAGCACTCTGTATGAAAATCACCGACTGTGCTGTGTGCAGTCTGTGGCTGGTTTGCATTGTTGGAATATTTGCTATTGTAGTGTTGAGCAGTTGGAGGTGAGACGCCAGCAGTGATGGATGTGGGGAGAGAGATGGCAGAATTTTGAGAGCAGACGATCTGGACGTGTCTCCATCAGAAAGAGTAAATTTGTAATATTGGATTTCATGAACTGATATATATATGATGACTTTTCAACATTATTAAGATAAATACATTGTTTGTTCCCTATCAAAATCTTTCATTTGCTAACTATGCTTATCAGTAGTTAGTGCCTTCAGTAGTTGGAATCCTTTATTTAGCTGGCAGTATTGGCGCTCGCTGTATTGCAGTAGTTTGAGTAACGAAGATTTTTGTGAAGTAAGTGATTCATGAAAGGTATAGATTATTGTTAGTCAGGGCCATTCTTTTGTAGGAATTATTGAAAGTCAGATTGCGTTGCGCTAGAAATATTGTGTGTCAGTTTAGTGTTGATCAGAATAAGTAAAGAGAGACATGTCTGAGTACGTTCAGTTCTGCTCAGCTGTTTGAAAATCATATAACGTAAGGGGTTTACCAGCACAGTAATTCATAATTTTTTCAAAGGGGACGTTTCAACTTTACAAAAGTAATATTCATCAAAAACCAAAAAAATTTTCAATACGCACTTTAATTTAAGAGGGAAGATTAACACGAGGATGTAATAAGTTGGATTGTGAAGAAAAATAATTTTTAAAAATTACGAAATGTTATAAAAGATGTAGCTAATCATTTCCCACCTCCAATCTATTCATTACCAAACATGCATTTATTTGTGCACGAATGGAGAGTTTTTGCTCTAAGCCATTTTTAAATGCTCGTATGTTCGTGTACGACTCACGAATAATACAGAACCGTTTGGCGATACCCTAAAGCCAAAAAGGCAGATCGCACATAAAAAAAGCGACACTGCTAAAAATACAGTTGAGATGGAAAATGAATGCGGTTCTCAAAAATGTTCAACAGCAGAACTAAATACGAAAAATAAGTGAATAAACGTCAGTTTTAACAAATAACACATCAGAACTGGAACTCTGTTGTTTGCCTAGCCCCCTGAGAGCTGGAGATAAAATTTCAAAATGATGTGACATCGCTTTAGTGTTATTTGCAACTGGGGAGGGAAACGACCTATGTCACCGAAATATTGTGCCAGCAAAAATTACAGTCTCAGATGCATGCGACAGAACTGATTTCGCAGATATAACGCCACTAAAACATGACGAGGTTAAATTGAGGCTTATCGTTAAATTTATCCCATGCTGCCATAAGGCTCAGGAGTGTTTATCGTTTCAAACAGGTCTGTCAAGAATCTAGCAGCGTACAGCAGCTTGGTATGTTGCTACTGACGTGTTTAACATTCAGAGGAAGCGTCCCATCAACTACTGACACGCTGAAGTTAGTATACTTCGTCATTACGGAAGCATTTTCAATAAAAAATTTGGTTTTTCGGGTATGTAACCGACGTTGATACAAAAGATCCTAGATGTAGTTTCGGCTAGGGTTCAGAACTACATAGCGCACCAACTCTACGTGGCTGAATCGCTGGTCCGTACCTTATGGACAAAAGCACCATGTTAATACACATCCGAAAAGACCTGACACACTACAGGAAGTACGCAATGGGGTAAATTTTCATGTATCCACATACAATGATGATCCAAAACACTATGAACACTTGCTTAATAGATTTTCTGCCTGTCTTCAGAACGAAATACATCGCATGGTTGAACCAGTTTTATTAAGCTATTCCACCTACTTGGCCTTTAGAATGCAAGTTATAATTCATCTGCAGTTTTCTTGGAAATGAACCTGCTGTAAGAATGCGAGACCTCCTTAGCGAATGTCGTTCTGAACAAGATTTTTGTAACTCTTTTCTCTCAGTGTATTGGTCACCAGAAAAACTGGACAGTATTCAACATAATCATGTTGCAAAACTTCGAAAAATCAGATTTTTTTTAGCCCTACTCAATACGTTGAAGATATAATCAGACACCTCAGTACCCCTGAATCGATAAGAATTTGTTTAATAAAATTACCAGCATATTTACGCCACATTATCACTGCGTGTAGATGGAAAGACAACTCTGACAAATTTCATAACTTATTACAAGAATTACAACTTTACAGTTACAGTAAACTGACTGGGAAAGAAGCAGCAGAAAAGTTTGACAGTTAGGACAACGTGTATTCTCGTAATCATAGCAGAAACTACGGGTCATACAGTGGGTTTCACAACAAAAGAAATTTCAGACACAACCGGCAACAGCACCCATAAAACAGGAACATTTGGCACCGAGGCAGAAATCAAAATCGTCAACATTTTCAGAGCCATGACCACCAGCATTTCAATCAAAACAAAAAGCAGCAGGGTAACGCTAATATGTATAATGACAAACAAAACAACGCCAACAGACATATATGCAATCAGCACTGTAATCATTCAAACAAAGGTAATTCCTGGCACAACCAAAACCATTCAAACTTCAATCAGAGATCGGGTCAATACAAACAGCTCAATCAGCAATAGTGGCAAAATTCAGGACGGTTCAACCAAGAGAAGCAAGTAGAGATCGTTGAAGTACGTAATCCCAAGCCAAACGGTAACCAGAGCGACAAGAGAGGTAGAAACTTTAAGCACTAAAAAATCGTGAGGTTTGCATCACATTTCACATGTTAAGCATTTTATTGCGTAGATTTTCTTTCTTCGTGTCATAACATATATTGCACTTGTCTGATTATATTTCACTGGAAAGTGAAACGTGCCGGCCGGTGTGGCCGTGCGGTTCTAGGCGCTTCAGTCTGGAACCGCATGACCACTACGGTCGCAGGTTCAAATCCTGCCTCGGGCATGGATGTGTGTGATGTCCTTAGGTTAGCTAGGTTTCAGTAGTTCTAAGTTCTAGGGGACTGATGACCTCAGATGTTAGTCCCATAGTGCTCAGAGCCATTTGAACCATTTTTGAACAAGGCTCTATTTAATTATCGTTTTGAAAGTGAAACATTAGACATACATCTTTCTATTTCTAGGTTAACTTTAGTGACATGTTGGTACATTTGTGAGGCATGATAAATATTCCTGCAGTTCAGTCAGTACAGTGAAACATTTTATGACCTACATTGAAAATATATTAAGACAAGTGTGGAGTATAGCGTGAAACGATGAAATCCTGTTGAACAGTTGGTTTTGTAGAGTACAGTAAAGGAAATATAGTGAATGAACAACTATGATATTGCGATTGTACATTCCGACGGAACTGGGCAATTCCAGCAGGACAATGCGACACCCCACACTTCCAGAATTGCTACGTAGTGGCTCCAGGAAAACTCTTCTGGGCTTAAGCACTTCCGCTGGCCACCAAATTCCGCAGACATGAACGTTATTGAGCATCTCTGTGATGCCTTGCAACGTGCTGTTCAGAAGAGATACCCACGCCCTCGTACTCTTACGGATTTATGGACAGCCCTGCAGGATTCATGGTGTCAGTTCCCTGCACCACCACTTCGACATTAGTCGAGTCTTTGCCACGTCTTGTTGCGGCACTTCTGCGTGTTCGCGGGGGCCCTACACGATTTTAGGCAGGTATACCAGTTTCTTTGACTCTTCAGTGTAGAACTGTAGTACCCTGAGTACACAGTTATAACAAGTTTTATTTTTAGGGATTGAAGTATTGCTATCAAGAAATTTTCTGTTTCTCTGTTTCCATAGTGGGTTTAAATATGTAAAATTTTTTCTTCATTGAGCGAAGGGTGACGTAAAATGGCTATTTTTGGTGATGTTATTGGATGTGTTTACGTTTGTAAAGGAAAGTGATGTATTTGAAGAATTGTGGTCAGAGATACAGTAACTATGTCTGCGATGGGAGCACTGTAAAGTCGTGTCTGCGATGTGCAGCAGGCAGGAATTTTTTGAGTATACAGTGAAATAAATCGTGGACGCAGTTTTGGGACGATGTTAGTTGTAAATTTATCACGAGGAGAAATGTTGACTCAGAACAATGGTTGGATAGCATACGGATGTAAAAAAGGTTTTGAAATGAAAGTCAAGTTATTATATGATGAGGTAAAAAGTTTATTTTTATTTTTGTAGACTTGTATCGTTGGTCCACTTTACCTTTGTCGCAATCGAGTTTTTGATAATTATTATACTGACTGATCTGCTGAGTTAATTTACTATACCATGAAAGCTATTAGGTTAAATGAATTTTCATATTAGAATCTATAATTGTTTTCTTTGATAGTTGCGGTACTTAAAGCTTGAGCCACGTGTTTCATTGGCATTCTGTGTAATGATTATGAACCTAATTTACCTGGACCAACTGTATTTAGTTTTTAGCAGTACTTTTTTTAACTGTTTCGGTATCTTGCTTTGTTGCTGTTACTGCCAGTACTTCACTTTTCGAGTGAGATTCATATTACGTAATTGTTTCGTTTCCTTTGCGCAATGTAGGTTCTGTTAGTTTCTTTATTTTACCAGGGCCATATGTCAGTGCAGATTTTCTTCTATTTCAGATTACATTCTTATACAGGTCGACATTACAGTTTTTTTCATACAGTTACGTTTTCTTTTTTCCGAGCAGTTCGCACTGGCCAAGTCTACCGAACGTGAAAATACTGACCTCCGTATTTATTTGGTTATGAATGAGATCGATTTTCTCTCTCTCTCTCTCTCTCTCTCTCTCTCTCTCACACACACACACACACACACAGGTTTCTTTTCAATTTCATCCAAGCGATGTGGTTTTGAGCTGAAAAGCACATTTAGAGTTTACACGAAGTTAACATCAGACCGGTTCCAGAACCAACAAATAGATTACCCTAAGCCCTCAGACCTGTGAAGAATAAATCCCATTCTCTGTTTGCATGCGAAGTATCGATATATAAGATTTCATGTACGTTTTGCAAGATCCACATTGTAGCTACATAAACAAGCGTGAATATCCACCTGAAGGAAAATAAGTCTTTACTGGCAAGGGAAAGTAGAAAAATACGCTGTAGCAGTTTGCGCTCCTCAGCCAGGAAACCGTGAAATGAAGTTCTTCGAATCCAAAATGTTACCCACAGTTTAAAACAATTTTAATATATCGTTTACCTACAATGATTAACTGTTATTCACGTTTCAACAGAGAAGCTATCGAAATATATAAACACTGGGTCGATGTTAACAGAATAGAAAAAGTCGTGGAACTTTGTGATAAATGGACAGTTGCTCTATGAATCAATAAATAAGTATTATCTTTGACAGCCGACAGCGCAACGGTTAAATTTTATCTCTGAGAAGGATTATCTCTACTTTTCACTCTGCCGAAGTTGTATGCGACGCCTTTCCACGGCATTTATTTGTTTTCGACGTCCGACCCATCTGTCGGCAGGACTCAGAGAAACCAGGAAAACCTCTGAAGACGTCTAACGCAGCTCTGGACGAAACGTCACGAACAATAGAGTTTCATGGACCACAACTGTACAACTTCGAAGTTTCATCAGAAAGTGACCGAAAATTGCTTTGACTCTCCTGAATTAATACACAGTGCAATTACGCGGGGTAACTTAACTCGCCCAATCGCTGCAGTTCACATCAGACAAACGGAAACTCAAGTAAAATGTACACTGGTCTTTTAGTCAGCCCTGTTAAGATAAAGTTTTCTGTGAGTAAGATTTTATTAACATAATCTTCACACACATCACGGGATCCTAGGTTCGGTTCCCAGCCGGGTTGGATATTTTCTTTGAACGGGGACAGGGCGTTTGTGTTGTCCTACCCATTTCATCTCGTCTTCATCACAAAGACGCTGAAGCCGCCGAAATTTGCGTCAGGCAGAAAGACTTGCACCAGGCTGGAGAACAAACCCAGACGGGGTCTTCGGGCCAACAGTGCCATTGGATCATTTCTTTACACTTGGATGGTACAGAGTGACAGGTTTTTGAACAGGTGTTGAGGAAAGGAAGTGGGTAACAGAACAGAAAATATAGGTTGTTATTTAAAAATGTATTGCTCATCATAGTTTCGCAACAATGAAGGCAATCATGTTGGTTGATGTCCCACTGTGCACACTAAACATTTCCTCGATACCTTCTCATATTTATACTTCAGGACAAAAGTTTCTTCCGGGTGGTCGAGATAAATTGGCCAACATGTGTTAGTTTAATTCCTTCAAACGTTCTGCTATACCTTGAACTAACTGCAGCAAAAATTTATTACACACTACCAGAAGAAAAAATAGTACACCTGGAAAAACGACGTCGATTTTGATCAAATGACGGCATACGCCACATGGCTGATTTTAAATATACTGATAAAGGTTTCAACGTCGTCCACCAACAGATATCATAGTGGCGTAGCTAACGGAGCGCCATCTGTGTCTACCATTTAATAGGGAATGCTCTCGGCCGGAAGACTCAGTGCGGTGTAAAAGTGTGAAGCAAGCACGCAGCCATGCCTTGGAGACGTACTCGTGTCCCTACAGCCAAACGAGCGTTTTCTTGAGGGATCGACTTGTGGCCTTCCTAGTGGCAGGATGGTCCTTTCGGAGAACTGCCACACATTTTGGGCGTGCTGCGTCGGCTGCGCAACGATGCTGATATCAGTGGTCACGTGGACGATCTCACACCTGTAGACGAGGTTTTAGACGTGTACGCAGCACAGACGTTCGCTCCTCGGATGTCTTGCCGTAAGGGCGACGGTGGGTGATGGCACAGCGGACCAGAGCACAGATACAGGGTGTTTCAAAAATGACCGGTATAGTTGGAACGGCAATAAAAACTAAACGAACAGCGATAGAAATACACCGTTTGTTGCAATATGCTTGGGACAACAGTACATTTTCAGGCGGACAAACTTTCGAAATTACAGTAGTTACAATTTTCAACAACAGATGGCGCTGCAAGTGATGTGAAAGATATAGAAGACAACGCAGTCTGTGGGTGCGCCATTCTGTACGTCGTCTTTCTGCTGTAAGCGTGTGCTGTTCACAACGTGCAAGTGTGCTGTAGACAACATGGTTTATTCCTTAGAACAGAGGATTTTTCTGGTGTTGGAATTCCACCGCCTAGAACACAGTGTTGTTGCAACGAGACGAAGTTTTCAACGGAGGTTTAATGTAACCAAAGGACCGAAAAGCGATACAATAAAGGATCTGTTTGAAAAATTTCAACGGACTGGGAACGTGACGGATGAACATGCTGGAAAGGTAGGGCGACCGCGTACGGCAACCACAGAGGGCAACGCACAGCTAGTGCAGCAGGTGATCCAACAGCGGCCTCGGGTTTCCGTTCGCCGTGTTGCAGCTGCGGTCCAAATGACGCCAACGTCCACGTATCGTCTCATGCGCCAGAGTTTACACCTCTATCCATACAAAATTCAAACGCGGCAACCCCTCAGCGCCGCTACCATTGCTGCACGAGAGACATTCGCTAACGATATAGTGCACAGGATTGATGACGGCGATATGCATGTGGGCAGCATTTGGTTTACTGACGAAGCTTATTTTTACCTGCACGGCTTCGTCAACAAACAGAACTGGCGCATATGGGGAACCGAAAAGCCCCATGTTGCAGTCCCATCGTCCCTGCATCCTCAAAAAGTACTGGTCTGGGCCGCCATTTCTTCCAAAGGAATCATTGGCCCATTTTTCAGATCCGAAACGATTACTGCATCACGCTATCTGGACATTCGTCGTGAATTTGTGGCGGTACAAACTGCCTTAGACGACACTGCGAACACCTCGTGGTTTATGCAAGATGGTGCCCGGCCACATCCCACGGCCGACGTCTTTAATGTCCTGAATGAATATTTTGATGATCGTGTGATTGCTTTGGGCTATCCGAAACATACAGGAGGCGGCGTGGATTGGCCCCCCTATTCGCCAGACATGAACCCCTGTGACTTCTTTCTGTGGGGACACTTGAAAGACCAGGTGTACCGCCAGAATCCAGAAACAATTGAACAGCTGAAGCAGTACATCTCATCTGCATGTGAAGCCATTCCGCCAGACACGTTGTCAAAGGTTTCGGGTAATTTCATTCAGAGACTACGCCATATTATTGCTACACATGGTGGATATGTGGAAAATATCGTACTATAGAGGTTCCCAGACCGCAGCGCCATCTGTTGTTGAAAATTGTAACTACTGTAATTTCGAAAGTTTGTCTGCCTGAAAATGTACTGTTGTCCCAAGCATATTGCAACAAACGGTGTATTTCTATCGCTGCTCGTTTAGTTTTTATTGCCGTATGAAACACCCTGTAAGAAGGCTTGTGAGCCCATTACGTGTCAACACGAACTGTAGCGAACCTGTTACTAACAGTGGGACTACGGGCAATCACACTCACGCCACAGTGTCGATGCGCAGGGATCTACTGGCGACGTAAGGGATCACCTGGAAGGTAGAATGAGGCGCCGTGGTCTTCAGCGATGACAGCAGATCCTGCTTGCACTCAAGTGATGGTCGTTTACACGTAAGACATCGATCTGGTTAGAACTGACTCATAGAATGCATTATTCCAATACACATGACCCCACACAGGCCTTATGGTCTGGGATGCGATAAGCTACAACTCGCTTTTCTAGAGGAGATGCTAACCAGCGCTTGGTACGTACAGAATGTTGACAGAGCCATTGGAGTATTACTGAATCGGGCCGTAGTGTAACAGCGGTGATGTGAACGCGTGACTGAGCTGGAGCAAGCGAACGGCAGTCGACCTCTGCGAGTGATCGATGATCGAGAGGCAGCGGGCGATGCCGGGGGCTGCTTACCGCGGCGCAATTACCGGGCCGAGGCCGGTACCGGGCTAACACACGGCCAGGGGCGGGTCCCGGCTGGGGTCGCCTTTCAGACAGTGCTGCGAGAACAATGAAGAGGGCGTTCTCAATGAAGCATCCGGGAAGGCCGACCGATCGAGAAAATACCGTCTTTAGGTTGTCAGGAGCAAATATGACATCGTGAATGCATCTGTCATCTATGAATCAAACAACTTATTCTTAAGTTGCTTGTAATCGGGTCAATAAAAGTGCGGCATCACCCTCATCTCATGCACGTTATGTAATTTTCTCATCAGAATTCTTCTTGATCACCGAAAACCGATACGTAGAGCATGATTCGAACCAGTTGAAACTTGCCGTGGGGCACAGGAGACCTCGTCACGCATTGAATGTCCTCAGGATGGCCACTGTCCACGAGTGAGACACACTTGAGGAGTGACATTCCGAACACATCATGGGCAGCAGGCTGAAGGGAACCCAAGCAATTTACGGTGCACGGAGTGGTGCAACGCAGTATTGAATGTTACACTGCAGTAGATTTTTGTTCAAAAATGGCTCTGGGCAATATGGGACTTAACTTCCGATGTCATCAGTCCCCTAGAACGTAGAACTACTTAAACCTAACTAACCTAAGGACATCACACACATCCATGCCCGAGGCAGGATTCGAACCTGCGACCGTAGCGGCCGCGAGGTTCCAGACTGTAGGGCCTAGAACCGCTCAGCCGGCGTAGATTTTTGTTTCACACATATGTAAAGAGGTATGTTTTGGTAATCCATTATATTTCGGGCATGCAGCAGCACAGATACTACTTCTTCAACTGATATTTCGGTCGCGTTTCTTCCGGCGGTCCTCAGAGTGAGTCGCAAGACTGACAACAAGGTTTTGTTATTTCAATTCCCCAGAACAGGGGCGGGCTGGCAGCGTATAAAAACCATTCTACAGCCAAAGCCGGCCGGGGTGGCCGAGAGGTTCTAGGCGTGACAGTCTGGAACCGCGCAACCGCTCCGGTCGCAGGTTCAAATCCTGCCTCTGGCATGGATGTGTGTGCTGTCCTTAGGTTAGTTAGCTTTAAGTAGTTCTAAGTTCTAGGGGACTGATGACCTCAGAAGGTAAGTCCCATAGTGCTCAGAGCCATTTGAACCATCTACAGCCAAAGGTTACACATACTGTGTTTATAAACCGTTAAAATATGCACTGATAATTTTGTAAAAAATACATGAGGTGACTTGTACACAAAAACAAATGAAAATAAACGAGGATTTTATAATATCCACATAGATGGAAAATACTGACGGTATTTAAAACTCGTTTGACTATTTTATATTATAATTAAATTTAGTTACAGATGAACATGAATGACAAGTGACCTGCGAGAGATCAGGATGGGAGCTGACGCTTTCTCCAGTTGTGAAGTGGCTCGTCCGACTTGTAGCCCTTGCGCCTGAGAATACAAGCTAGAATATTTTCAGATAAAGAAACTCGGTGAAAAAAGAACGAGGAACTCTGAAGAATGAGAAAGTGAACAACAAAGTAGGACTGAAAATTACTGTCAAGTCCTACGACGCACTAACACACTGACTATGTTGTCGAATCCTGCATCTGCCCTGTGCAACTCGGTGGAGAAAGGAAGAGGAACTCTGAAAAATGACTGAAACTGAGCAACAAAGTAGGACTGGAAACTAGCCAAGTGGCGTCCCGGAGGTAGAGTAAAGCAGGTCCAGCGTCCGAGACAGGCTGAGATCGGGATCGGATTCTTCCAGCAGCGCCGCCGGCGGCGCTCATTCAGGCTCGCATGAAGCCGCCTCCTGCGCGATTACGCGCTGTCTTCCTGACTTCGGCTCCTTCCAGAAGCTTCTACGCTGCTGGTCACGTGGTCCACACTACTCTTATCACAAAAACTCAGTTCCTCCTGCATCCTAGCGCCCCTGCTGACGTTAGGTTACTCCTTTACTGGAACACCTTGTGCAACATTATACCTTTGGCTATACACTTCACGCTACCCATTCGCAACACATATGTGACATGACGCCATGGTTTAATGGTGGTGATAGGTGACACATGGAAAAATTGTCATGATAAAGGTGCGATGATGAGTATGACTATGGGGATCTGTTCAAATGGCTCTGAGCACTATGGGACTTAACATCTAAGGTCATCAGTCCCCTAGACTTGAAACTACTTAAACCTAACTAACCTAAGGACATCACACACATCCATGCCAGAGGCAGGATTCGAACCTGCGACTGTAGCAGCAGCACGGTTCCGGACTGAAGCGCCTAGAACCGCTGGGCCACAACGGCCGGCTATGGGGATCTGTGATAATAAGTCAGCAAGGTGGATGAAGGGGAACAGGAGAAAGAGGAGGATGGTTTGAGGTAGAGCGTTGTGATTAGGGTTGGAAAAATGGGTGTATCTCTGGACCGATTTTATCAATGGGGAGTGGGAACTGGGTAAAATTCGAGGATGGAAAGGCTGGAGTTGTGTGGAAGATGGAATATGAAGACGACAAGGTGCCAAGCGCGGCCTTACGTGCTCCACCGCGGTGGTACTGTGCATGCCGGTCACAGATGCTGGACGGCGGCAAAGAGATACACTTAGACTTAACCCTTATTCTCGAGAAACATCGTGTTAAGGTGATCTTCCGGTCTCCTAAGAAGATTAATCTCACTGTTCTGTGAATGATTATTTATTTCTCCGTAAGGCGGACGTGTATCACATTCCTTACAGAATATATGTCATAAATAGGTCAGGGCAACATGCACCATTCCTGAGACGTGCGTGGAACACCGAAGATACACGTGCTTAGTACAGCCAGACAGGTCAGCTATGGCAAAACATTGTAAAGATACGGGTCATTCGATGAGCTCCTCGAACGACATGCGCTCTGCCTCGCTTTCCGCATCCGTTTATCTTCCCCCACAAAGATCTTTTATCAGCTCATCACATTCTCGCTTCTCTTCACTCACACTGAACACCTCCCTACAATCCACACCATCGGCAAACTCGACGCCAATAATCCCAACGTTTCCCATCTAAATCCTCATACGCTGCCGCGCCTTTACCAACTCATCCCTCCAATCCTCCATTTCCACACTCTCCACATGATCTCCCAAAGTGACTTCAACAGTCTCCCCCTCCCAGATCATGAACTTTACCCCGATATTTACTCATCCTACCACCTATAGGTCCAGCCAGTCCACCTTTTCAGGGCTTCCTCTCCCTCCCGTATCGATATTTCCTTATCCCCTTTTCTTCTCTTCTGCCTTTCTTCCCGGACCCTCCTTTCCCCAACAACTATTAGCGACACCATTCTCCCGTCCCCCTCTTCTGTCGCAACCTCCGCTCCTACTCCATCTCTGCAATGCACCAGTAGTCCATCCTTATACCACCACATTCCCACCCTCTTCACTGGCCTATCTTTCCCCCTTCAACAACTGACTCCCTATCCCATGGCAGGTCCCTGCAAATTTCTAGCGACAGGAAAGTGCTTCTTTCACATACTAGTGTTTCAGCAACATGTTTTAGTGTGAGCTTATAGTGTTTCATTTTGCCTTTTATTATTGCTGTTTTTAACTACCAGTGAAGAAAGTCATCCATCGTACATCTCAAAACTTCATTTTTCGCCTTTAAAATGTTTTAAGTTCAGTGTACACATGTCCGCTAACTGTTTCTTCTTTTTTCATCTACTTTACTTATCTATTGTTAATCTGCCTGTCCCGCTGACAGCCCGTCCGCTCCCGCCCATATGGGGCGCGTCGGGATGAAGTAACGATAAAGGATAAAAAGAACCTTGTCGTCAATCGTGCGACTCTTTCTGAGGATGGCCGGACGCTACGCGGCCGAAATATCAGTTGAAGAATTTGGCCTAGTATTTGCACCACTGCATGCTCGAAATTTAAATGTATTATTCATTACGCCGCGAGAAGTTAAACATATACAAGTTTAATTTGATTTTTTCCTTGGTTCTATTTCAAACTAAAATTATTTTTTATTTTCTTTCACAAATTATATTGTTTCAGGGATCGCGCTCTTGAAACTAAGGCCACACACGTTGACTACTGTGCGAGTTGTTTATGTTCTTCATAAAGAAAAATGGTTCTATTCCCTTCTTCACCCTCTTAGAGGTCGATTTTTTTTTCCTTTCTGAAGCACCTGACGTTCTTCCTCACGGTTCAAGCTAACTCCACTCCGTCAACTCCGTGGTTTGGCCGTGAAAGGGTACACTTGTTACAGTCGTATTTATAATATTAATAATGGTGTAGTGGCAAAAATGTCAGTTGTTATGACTGGAGAACGAGGAGCCTGACGAAAGACCGTGAGGGCATGCTGTGTCCTTTAAACTGAATTGTTCGTGCACTCAGCACAAATAAAGAGTGAGTGAAAGTGCAAAATGTTCCAAATGTCAAATCTCACATTTTTCAGGAGAATCCAAAAACAATATCTCTCTTTTTGTGCACAACTTACCCCAGAATAATGCTGCCCTCAGCGTCACACAAAATAAGACAATTTAGGAAAAAATTATTTATCAAGAATGCTGTAAGTGCCATTACAGGAAACTAATTGGTTCTGTTAGTAAAGTTTTTATTTCAAGTACCAGTAACATAGAGGCACTATCTCTTATTTGTGGTAAGTACAGAAATACAGCAGGAATGTTTCAGCTACTGAAAATGTAGGCAACAAAACAGTTCCGCACAATTTTACATTTTTTACGAGAGAATAATAAAATTAAATTCATGAAAATTTTGTAGTCTTTTTTTTTGTACAGAACCCCACTGTTGGGAGCAGATGTTGTGAAATTTATTGTAAAACTTCCTTTTTTTTTGAGGAATAAATGGAAACATCTTCGACAGGTCTTTCTCTTTTGCAACTGATGAACATGGTTGGCCTTTCAGATGAAGCGTGGCAAACATACATCACTCATGGTCCTTCTTCTTTCGACTACATTGACATGTTTTATGCTTTTGTTCCAGAGTAAGAATTTTTAATAGAGGTTTCACATCGATGAGAATGAGACACTTTGGTCATGTTGCATTTGGGGATCGTACACACCTTCACTGACAACAACGTTTCAGCAGCGACTTTAAAATGAAAGAAGTTAGCTCTGTGCACTGAATTGGCATTTAGAACTCCTGAGGGAAGCACTGCTTGGCATGAAGACGATTCGTCCTCCAATGATGAATGTTTGAAACATTTTCTCTGTGATCTGACACTTTGAACTAGCCTATAGACATGCAACATACTAGGGGTAATTCAGTAGCACTGAGTACCCAATTTTGAAAAAAAAAATGGCACCTAGAACTTCTCCATTTCCTCTCTTCAAATTCCAACTCAAAAAATAACTATAAACTCAGACCTAGCGATATTCTGCAGTAGTTCTGCTACTGGACGCTTTCAGGAGGAACTGGCTTTAAACACCTATATGACTACTTACACTGAGGCTTACTGCCGCTTCTAAACATTCAGCGGTAACTATTATGCTACTTTTTTCAAGTCTGAGTTTATGCCCATTACTCACTCGTCATCAACCTAAATCTTCCTTGTAACTCCCTTTCGGAGAATCGGAACGAAAGGATAGTTGCACGTCAAACAATGACATAGTCATTCCTGGCGTATGAAACTTCCTGGCAGATTAAAACTGTGTACCGGACCGAGACTCGAACTCGGGACCTTTGCCTTTCGCGGGCAAGTGCTCAACCACCTGAGCTACGCAATCACGACTGACGCCCCGTCCTCACAGCTTTACTTCTGCCAGTACGTCTCCTACCTTCGAAACTTTACAGAAGCTCTCCTGCGAAGGTTCCTAGGAGAGCTAAACGTGTATCTAACGGTGAAAATAAATAACTAAAATACAAGACCTCCAGTGGTGGTCACAGGTTCCTTTCACTGTCGTATTTTATAAACAAAGATGGCGTCTGGAAACTTCTATGTGCAAGGATAATATAGCAAAAGAGAAACACTGTCAGAAAGTAGAAAGAGTACATATCATAACAACATTATTACGGACTAATTTTTAAAGGATTTTGGGGATCTTTGTTCTGAGGTGCTGAAAACATGCGTTGGAATAAATATCTCAGGTGGTATATAAATGTGGTTCTGTCAAGTTTTATAGCTTAAATTTCATACTCGTTTCTATACTCAGGTGACAGGTTGCAAACTTAAAGTACAATAATTATGTTGGCTGCATTGGTAAAATTATACATGATTAACGGTTTTGAATGGGATTCAGAGATAGGGGTGAAAGGCTGGAGGCAGACGGAAAGGAAGAGAAAGAGAGAGAGTGTGGAAGGAGTGAGCAAACATTCTAAAGCAGGGGGTTCTAATATTATATCTGTTAGATGTAATAACTAACTAAAAGTTGTGCAAATACGTTGATTATTTTGTTACAGTGGTAATTTCTCCCTATCTAGCAGGGCTTCAACAGAATATTCGGAGTACAGGGCAACCAAGCGTAGTGCAGGCAGAATCTGAAGTGGATTTTGTTTTGCATCTGCACTGAACTGGGCACAGAATAAAAGGTGTGTTAGGTGTGGTATGACTCACCCTGACAATCGTTACGTAGTTATGCAATACGTGCAATTGCGTGTGTTACGTGTAGTTAATTATTCCTGGTAAAGGTGACTGGAAAAGCGTGGCATATTGGCGGCAAGCAACAGCCCCACTACGCAGACGCGTATAACGAGGGCTGCTAGCGCACAGCCGGCGACCGCGGGAATGCAGCGCCGCTACCGGCAAGCGCCGCCCCCCACCTCTGCGCCGCAGCGGCCGGCGACTGACCGGCGGCTAAGCCCGCCACTTTATTAGCCGCCAACCGGCGCGGCGTTGCGCTAACAAGGCGGCTGTTGTTGCTGCTCCAACTCTGGCCAGCTAATGAGCCAGCCACGGCCCGTATCCGCCGGCTGATCCTGCCAAAGCGATGCACTCCTACAACTGTGCCAGCCGCTTTGTTACGGCCAGCTGCCGCTATGTCTAATTTAGTCGAATGCCAACGGGAGTTTATTACGCAACGAAAGCCCAAAATCTCTGCCAATTGCTACACTACATCACTGTGATACTGACATTTGATACTTATCGAGATACATCACTGTGGATTAGGTCTAGCTAGACATAGGTAATGATAAAAACTTGCATATTTACCTCACTTTTCCGTAATACTACGCCCGCACTCTGCTACGGTAACTTCGACGTCTGTCAACGTCACTGTGCCCTACTGGCCATTAAAATAAAATCTAAGGCAAAAAGAAAGGAATTATACCAGAATGCAACGGAAATTGGTAGGTGTGACATCCATGTACAGACAAATAAATGATTACAAATTCAGAAAAAACTGAATGATTTATTTAAGAGAAAGAGCTTCAAAAAACTAAGCAAGTCAATAACGCGTTGGCCCACATCTGCCCTTTATACAAGCAGTTATTCAAATGGTTCAAATGGCTCTGAGCACTGTGGGACTTAACATCTTAGGTCATCAGTCCCCTAGAATTTAGAACTACTTAAACCTAACTAACCTATGGACAGCACATACATCCATGCCCAAGGCAGGATTCGAACCTGCGACCGTAGCAAGCAGTTATTCGGCTTGGCATTGATTGATATAGTTGTTGGGTATCCTCCTGACGGATGTCGTTCCTAATTCTGTCCAACTGGCGCGTTAGATCGCCAAAATACCGAGCAGGTTGGAGGACGCTGCCCATAATGCTTCAAACGCTCTCAGTTAAGGTCGGGACACACATGTCCAGACCGTGTCCGTGCCGAGACACGTCCGAGTATCGGCCGTCACCCGGGCAACGAAATACAACATTAAAACAAATGTAGCGGGCCCCACTTGACCGGGCCGTGTACGTATAATTTCAACGGGCCGGGGTCCGGACCGGGCGGGATTCGCCGTGTTTAATCTTTCACGTGACGGACACGGCCTGACTGTAGAATTGTCTTGTGAGCTGTGCAACTGCGCAAGACTGTTCTGTGTACAAAACATGGATGTGGAACGACTAATAGAAGAAGTTCGTAAGTTTCCTGTTCTTTACGATCAGGGAAGTGAAAACTACAGGAATATCGAGTACAAAGACAGAGTTTGGAAGAAAATTGCAAGAGATCTACAAGCAAAAGGTAAGATAAGAACTATACAAGTTTTAATACCCGAAAGATATTTATTTACTTTTTATTTTACGAACAGATGTTTGGTTTATGTCATCGTTATATCGCCAAGGCGACATGTTCTTGCCATTCCACAGTCCCTTGTGGAGAATTCAGGAATTTTTTTGAGTTGTTCTCGTACAGCAAATGCAGCATCTGTTGATCTCTCACGAATTAGAGGTAGGTTTCGAAGATTTGATGATCTACCGGATCCCTCAGCAGTTTCATTTTGATCCATCCTCTGTTCGGGCACCCTATAACCTTCCATTTTTCGAATAAAGTTGTACAGTACACAATCATTGTAAGGTTATTAGGATCTGCCTGAAGAATTCTTCTAAATATTCGAAATTTCTGTTGCAATATACCGAATGCATCTTCTTGTCCGACTCAAACGATAATTAAATATAGCCTTGTCATTTGTTAAGTTCCTTCCAGGATATGGTCGCATCAAGTATGTTTTGAGAGGAAAATCTTCATCGCCTACAATTACCATTGGAAGTTCAACTTCAGTTCCGGGTAAAGTTTTATTTACTCTTTGAGACGCTAAGCGTATTGTTTTCCAATGACTTTCCAAGGTTTGAATTTACTAGAATGCCTCCATCAGAGTTTTTTCCGTTCGCTCCCACGTCTATTGCAATAAAATTATAACATGGGTCAACCAGAGCAAGAAGCACAATGGAATATGTTTTTTTCTAATTCGAATAGAGACATCCTGAGTTGTTTGGAGCCTGTATTGCTACGTGCTTTACATCTAAAGATCCAATGCAGTTTGGATACTGCCATTTTGTCCTAAACTCCTCAGCTATGGCATTCCATTTTTCTTCATTCAGCACAGGCATCACCTCTTCTAACAATAAATCGATAACTGCTCTAGAGGTGTCATGGACGACAGCCCCAAGTGTGGATTTTCCCAACCTGTAGCTGAAGGAAATAGTTTTAAAGGAATCTCCTGTAGCAAGGAACCTGAAAAAAATTGAATTATATAAGATGAGAAATATTGTATAATCTATAAAATATTTGCAGCATTTTAACCCTTGTAATATAAATACGCGATTTAAAATATTTTTACTACAGGTGGAATACAGGAATACAAAAAAATGGGCATCTGTTCGTGACCAACTAAGGAAGACCCTGCAGAAAAGGAAAACTCTTTCAGGACAAGCTGCTATTCATCAACATAAATATAAGTATGAAGATCTCTTAAAGTTCCTGCTACCTTGCATGGTAGAACGAGAAACAGTTTCCAATGTTCCTTACACGCAAGACAATAATGAGCATAAACAAGAATCAAATACAGATTCCCAAGAGGAGCAGTCTATTGTTGAAAACGAAAAAGAGTCTACACAAGAAGCCAATGCAGATGAAGAATCGATCATTAAAACCCAGGGTAGTGAAACAGAGAATTTGATAGAGCGCACTCGGCATTCCCAGACGTCCTCAGCTCATTCGTCCGCCAGTTCAAATAAGAACACGTTTATGAAACCACCACTGAAACGAAAATTTCAGCGTGGGGTTAAACCGCAAGAATCTGCATCAAGCCAGCTCATGGCATACATTTTGGGAGAAAAAAAAAGCTGAAAAACAGAGAGAAATACAAAACCCAGTTAATGCTTTTTTGGCTGGTATAGCACCAGCCCTAAAGTCGTTGCATCCACTACATTCTCATCAAGCTAAAAGTAGGACTTTTTCAATTGAACAAGACTTCGAACTGAAGCAACTCATGAATGACGTAACAGTCCATCAATTCACTCCATCATCCTCCAATTCCTCAGCAAAATCTGCTTCGACACCATATGCTTCACCTGTGGAAAACGAGCAGCTGCTTTTGGATCTGCAAAGGGATTCCCCCAATTCGTATATAAATAACCAAAGCCATCATCCTCCAAGTTCTCCTGCATCCTCACCAGCTTCAGAAACTAATTCACTGAATAGTTCTCATTTGTTTTTCTTGGGGTAGTAGAAATTTAACTGTATTATTTACTAACTTACGTATTTACCTTTCAGTTACTAAAGTAATAAAAAAATATGCTGTCCTTAAAACTTCTTATTTATTTGTGTTCTGTGTACTTTTCTTTAACCTACCTTAAAAAAACAGCCAGTAGTTCTTTGGGTGAAACTGATACTCTCCAGAAAGTGTCGTTTTTTCTCAGTCTTGGTTCTAGTTTCTTTAAAAGGTCACACAAGATGTACTGCGTCATCCTAAAATATTCATAAAACTTAGTCTCATCATCTATGAGATGAGAAAATAATGTTCGAAACTCTCCCTGTACTGGTCTTGTTTTCCAGGCACTGTGGATCCATAATTTTCTTCTTCTTGTTTGCCTTCGTTATTTTTCCTTTTCGTCTAAAGCAGGGGCGGGCAGGAATTCTGCACGTGTGCGGTGCACATGCACGTGTGCAGTTAACAGGTGTTCTGCGTGCACACAGGGGCAAGCTGGCCACCCGCTTCTCTCCCCTCCCCACCATACCGTCTCGCCGCTTCTTCCTTTCTAATGCGTCTTGTTTCCTGGCCTGCTTTATTGAATGAAGGAATAAGGTTAGTAGGAGTGCTTGAAAGTAGTCGTGGTTTGAAAGAGTACCTATTACCTACGATACGTTTTATTTAATTATCACAGGTAGAGTTTACAATAAGTTTAATGTCTGCAACAAAATTTCTACGTACAGACAAACGCAAACAGTTACGTAAATTTTCATTACTGATGTTTGCTCTTAACCGAGACTTTCATAGCAGAAAAAAATCTCTCACAAACGTATGTCGAGCCAAACATTGACATTATCTTCATGGCTTCACGATGGAGACGAGGAAATTCTTGCTGTGGAAAGTCGTGATAAAAATCTATTACACGTCTTGCCAAAAGGAACTTGTCTCTCAGACGAGAATTACGCTGTAGATCTATTAATTCCATTTGCAAACTGGGATGAATATCATCTACAGAAACAGCAGATTGTCTCGAGAACTATTCAAAACCTTGGGATAAGTAAGATATATCCCCAAATCGCTTGAGAAATTCCTCTTTTATTGCACCAAGAACGGCAACATACTGAAATTTATTATAATGGCGTTCAATATTAAACCTCCGCTGACCAGCCAGAATACTGTCACATATTATACATTTCCAATTTTTACGTTTTTGCACAGAGAAAAAAATGATTCTCCCATTCCTTTTTAAAAGATAGCAAATCTCCAAATCTCCGTTTCCTTGATTCACTCTGCATTTTCCGGTTATTGAAATACAACGTTCATTACGTAGTGGTCGCTTCGCTTCAATGTCCGCATCTTAGCCTGGTACTACACTGCCGCAACCTGCTGGCTGTCGCCACTGCCCCTGTCGACGATTGCACGCGAGCAGCACACGTGCAGCGCTGTGTGCTCATGAGCCGCGTGCAACGTTTGCCCGCCCCTGGTCTAAAGCAAGTGCTGTAAGTCCTAATTCACTATTACGAAAATTAGTGAACATGTTTTACAGCTTTCACAAACAGACACACAAATCACCGCGTCCGAGTCACTACGAGGAACAACAAAGACACGGACGTGCCCCGGTCATGTGTGGCCCCTGCAGGAACGGACCGGAGCACGGCCGTCACTCGTCCGACGCTCGACCCTGACACGGCCCGGACGTGTGTGTCCCGACCTTTAGAAAGGGATCCGGCGATCTTGGTGGCCAAGGATTGGTTTCGCAAGCATTAAGACAAGCTCTAGAAGCTCGCCGTGTGCAGGCGGTCATTATCTTGCTGAAATGTAAGCCAAGGATGGCATGCTAAGAAAGACTACAAAACGGGACGTAGAATGTCGCTGATGTACCGCTGTGCTGTGAAAATGCCGCGGAGGAGAACCAAAGGAGACCTGCTGTGAAAAGAAGCCTCACCGCAGACCATAGCTCCTGGTTGCCGGGATGTATGGCTGGCGACAGTTTCGTTGCTATTCCGCCGCTGACCAGACACGTCTTCGATGGTCATCGGGGCCCAATTCGAAGCGGTACTCGTCACTGAAGACAGTTCCATTCCAGACAATGAGATTCCGTGGATTCTAAGTAAAGATGTAAATGAAGATATGGAGGCACCTGCTGCAATGGCGTTCTGGCCATATTTTGGCGACATGTCTTCAAAAATAGAAAGAATCCGCACAAGTGTGTTTCTCGGAAAAATTTGAGGAATTTATTGTGCTCGGTCAAAAACAACATTGGCCTAAGGAAACGTGGCGTGTATAAAATTCCATGCCAATTTGGAAAATTTTGTATTGGGCAGAGGTGCCCAACCAACAAGAACGCTACGTCGAACACTATCATCAACTGAGACAACCTGATAAATCTGCAGTAGCGGAATATTACCTGGACACGGGACAGGGTGTGTTTTACGAAAAGACTGAAATTTTATCCCCAGCGTCATCTTTCTGGGACTGTGTTGTTAAGGAGGCCATACACTCATTTCGGCAGACTATCTTATCGACATGGATGCAGGTTTTCAACTACGTGCCGCTTGGAATCCAGCACTAGCTGCCATTGAATCAAAACGAGGAAAACAAGAACTTCCGATTCATTACGCGACGCAACGCACTACTGAGATTTTTAATTCAGCCTTTAACCAAAGGAGTGGCTGGCAGCCCAGTCATTGCCCATAGCAATGCCCCATGGCGCTCATAACAGGGGGCACCAGGAGCGCCTCCTCCAACGACAGCCTAGTTTACACGACTAAATTCGGTTGCGCCACTCGTTGCGTGGAATGAGTTGCACGAAACTGGTTTCATACGTGATTGTAGCCACGGCGACACCAGAATGCACTTCAGATTCGTCGTTTTGTGGGCCCCTGAGTCGTGTCTGAAATGAAACTTTTGGCAGCTTCACGTCGCACGAGTTGCGATGGAGTTAAAGCTTGTTGCATTGAATCGCTGCATAAGAAAAACAAATAAGAAGAGTGTTTCGGTTCGTGACTGGATGAAGAAAAGACGTCAGCTCGGTTGCTCAGCATCCTTGCTGAAATAATTTATAACGGGAGATCCAAGAAGTTCTTTTAATTATCTTAGAATCTCACCACAACTGTTCACGTTTCTTCTAAACAGAGTTGGTTATTCGATAAGGAATAAAGGTACTCTAATGCATGAAGCACTGTCGCTAGAATTGAAGTTCATTTAATATTGCATGCATTACAATCGAGAGCACTCGGCATGCTGTAAGATAAGCTTTTAGTTGGTGATGACGCTTTTTCGTTAACACAAATAATTACTAACATTAACAGTAACAATTATTAACATTAGCAACAATAATTATTCGAAACAAGCCGTATTAAGAAGAGAATGGTTTGCAAACTACTCTCTTGAAGATATATCTGTACAGTGGCAATATTTCAAAATTCAAATATACACTCCTGGAAATGGAAAAAAGAACACATTGACACCGGTGTGTCAGACCCACAATACTTGCTCCGGACACTGCGAGAGGGCTGTACAAGCAATGATCACACGCACGGCACAGCGGACACACCAGGAACCGCGGTGTTGGCCGTCGAATGGCGCTAGCTGCGCAGCATTTGTGCACCGCCGCCGTCAGTGTCAGCCAGTTTGTCGTGGCATACGGAGCTCCATCGCAGTCTTTAACACTGGTAGCATGTCGCGACAGCGTGGACATGAACCGTATGTGCAGTTGACGGACTTTGAGCGAGGGCGTATAGTGGGCATGCGGGAGGCCGGGTGGACGTACCGCCGAATTGCTCAACACGTGGGGCGTGAGGTCTCCACAGTACATCGATGTTGTCGCCAGTGGTCGGCGGAAGGTGCACGTGCCCGTCGACCTGGGACCGGACCGCAGCGACGCACGGATGCACGCCTAGACCGTAGGATCCTACGCAGTGCCGTAGGGGACCGCACCGCCACTTCCCAGCAAATTAGGGACGCTGTTGCTCCTGGGGTATCGGCGAGGACCATTCGCAACCGTCTCCATGAAGCTGGGCTACGGTCCCGCACACCGTTAGGCCGTCTTCCGCTCACGCCCCAACATCGTGCAGCCCGCCTCCAGTGGTGTCGCGACAGGCGTGAATGGAGGAACGAATGGAGACGTGTCGTCTTCAGCGATGAGAGTCGCTTCTGCCTTGGTGCCAATGATGGTCGTATGCGTGTTTGGCGCCGTGCAGGTGAGCGCCACAATCAGGACTGCATACGACCGAGGCACACAGGGCCAACATCCGGCATCATGGTGTGGGGAGCGATCTCCTACACTGGCCGTACACCACTGGTGATCGTCGAGGGGACACTGAATAGTGCACGGTACATCCAAACCGTCATCGAACCCATCGTTCTACCATTCCTAGACCGGCAAGGGAACTTGCTGTTCCAACAGGACAATGCACGTCCGCATGTATCCCGTGCCACCCAACGTGCTCTAGAAGGTGTAAGTCAACTACCCTGGCCAGCAAGATCTCCGGATCTGTCCCCCATTGAGCATGTTTGGGACTGGATGAAGCGTCGTCTCACGCGGTCTGCACGTCCAGCACGAACGCTGGTCCAACTAAGGCGCCAGGTGGAAATGGCATGGCAAGCCGTTCCACAGGACTACATCCAGCATCTCTACGATCGTCTCCATGGGAGAATAGCAGCCTGAATTGCTGCGAAAGGTGGATATACACTGTACTAGTGCCGACATTGTGCGTGCTCTGTTGCCTGTGTCTATGTGCCTGTGGTTCTGTCAGTGTGATCATGTGATGTATCTGACCCCAGGAATGTGTCAATAAAGTTTCCCCTTCCTGCGACAATGAATTCACGGTGTTCTTATTTCAATTTCCAGGAGTGTATAAGAATGGGGAGCACTACATCGACGTCCAAAATAGATTAATACTGAATAAAGAGTGCAGCGTCTTGAATTTGTATAGCCTTCTCTCCTGCCAACAATATTCCTTAACAAATAGTTGGCAAACTCGAACGATGGGGTTTTAATCTTACAGACGAGAGCAATGCCACAGCTAGAATTATACTTGCTTGTATTTTTCTTAATTCAGTTGTATATCTGCTCCTGACTCAATAAATTTTGCCCTGCAACTCAGATAGAGTCAAAGCATCTATGCTACGATCGCACATGGCGGTCTCAGCGGCAGCAATGTGTTGCTTATTTTTGTAATCAGCGTCACTGAAATCACACAAACAGCTATAAAAAGCATAGATATCCGAAAAGCGAACATTATTCTCCTTTCCCCACTTCATATTTCAGTTTGTCTGCACTCTACGAACACACATAATCTCAAAACTCATGCAACTAGTGTCACCGAAGTTGGAACGCGCCGAAAGTGTTTAGTTCGTCGTTTTGTGGGTCCATGAGTCGTGTCTCAAATGAAACTTTTGGCAGCTTCACGTCGCCCGAGCTGTGATGGAGTTAAAGCTTGTTGCACTGAATCGCTGCAAACGAGTTGAGCAAACGCGCGGCGCGCGTGGGCAGTGGCCGGTAGCGTAGTTGCCTGCAACCCAGTGTCGTCGCGTAAACTAGACTTACGAGGGTCTTCCGACGCACGCGTAATGCCTGCTTCCGGCATGATCAATTTCGACGCCGCCGGGCGTTTATCATCAGTCGCGCCTTGCAGCAGTGACAGAAGCTGCTACCGCCACCTGATTATGTCGATTAGTTGCATCATCATCATCATCATCATCATTTAAGACTGATTATGCCTTTCACCGTTCAGTCTGGAGCATAGCCCCCCTTATACAGTTCCTCCTTGATCCCCTATTCAGTGCTAACATTGGTGCCTCTTCTGATGTTAAACCTATTACTTCAAAATCATTCTTAACCGAATCCAGGTACCTTCTCCTCGGTCTGCCCCGACTCCTCCTACCCTCTACTGCTGAATCCATGAGTCTCTTGGGTAACCTTGCTTCTCCCTTGCGTGTAACATGACCCCACCATCTAAGCCTGTTCGCCCTGACTGCTACATCTATAGAGTTCATTCCCAGTTTTTCTTTGATTTCCTCATTGAGGACACCCTCCTGCCATTGTTCCCATCTACTAGTACCTGCAATCATCCTAGCTACTTTCATATCCGTAACCTCAACCTTGTTGATAAGGTAACCTGAATCCACCCAGCTTTCGGTCCCATACAACAAAGTTGGTCGAAAGATTGAACGGTGCACAGATAACTTAGTCTTGGTACTGACTTCCTTCTTGCAGAAGAGAGTAGATCGTAGCTGAGCGCTCACTGCATTAGCTTTGCTACACCTCGCTTCCAGTTCTTTCACTATGTTGCCATCCTGTGAGAATATGCATCCTAAGTACTTGAAACCGTCCACCTGTTCTAACTTTGTTCCTCCTATTTGGCACTCAATCCGTTTATATTTCTTTCCCACTGACAGTACTTTCGTTTTGGAGATGCTAATCTATGATGCTGACAATAATCAGAGCAAAATGCCTCGGACCTTTAGAGGTGACGGAGTCCCACCTCTAACTGACAAACCAGGGACTCCTAAGATACGACTTGGCAAACAAATGGTAATGAGATGGGGAGCTATTAATATCAATGGGGGCTACTCTGGGAAGAAAGTAGAGCTGGCAGAGGCTGCAAGTAAGATGGGGCTGGACGTTTTAGCTGTTAGTGACATTCGGGTAAGGGGTGAGAAAGAAGAGGAAGTGGGAGAATACAAGGTCTACCTGTCAGGAGTCAAAGCAGGAATAGCACAATGGGGTGTAGGGCTTTACATCAGGAAAGAAATGGAACCCAGCGATTAGTTGCATCGATGAAATATTGTGCGAGCTACACTATACGATCTGGCGGCAAACGCGAGAAGTGTATTTGCAACAGATCCGTCGGAAAAGCATGAAAAGTTACAATGAGATTCCAGGCCGAAGACGTGTCTGAAGACGCCCTCAGGCCGCGGTGGAATACCGGCCTGACTGCCGCCCTCTTTACGCCCCGACTACTAGGTGTGATGGTCTGGGATGCCATTTCTTTTCATAGCAGGATACCTTTGGTTGTCATCCGCTGCACCCTTGCAGTGCAGCAGCGCGTTGACGATATTCTACAACCCATTTTATTGCCCTTCATAGCAAGTCATTCTGAGCTCACATTTCAGCAAGATAATGCCTGCCCACACACTGCAAGAGGTTCTGCTGCTTATCTACGTGCTTGCCAAAACCCTACCTTGGCAGGCAAGGTCGCCGAACCTCTCCCCAATTGAGAATGTTTGGAGCATAATCGGCTGCTCCCTTAGAACCAAATTGTTATTTTGACTATCTAACGCGTCAGTTGCACAGAATTTGGCACGATGTCCCTCAGGAGGACAAGCGACAGCTCTGTCATTCAACACCAAGCCGAGTAGCTGCTTGCAAAAGAGCCAGAGATCGACCAACGCGTTGTTGATTTGCCCAATTTCTAGAGTTGTTTTTCTTGAATAAATTATGCCATTTTTTTTAAATTGTAATCATCTACCGATTTCCATCCCATTCGAATAATTCCTTCATGGTTAGTCGTTCCTTTGGTCTTAGAATGTAGTAACACCAAATAGGAACGCAAATAAAGAAATTTTGTATATTGCGCATATACAGTATTTCCAGACAGAACGTATGGTTACATTTAGGTGACTGGGAAGTATACGGGCTGCAAAGTTTCGTACACACAGCTATTATCCCTGCCAGTAACAATGGTTCAGCATCGAACTGAGGTGAACTTGAATCACAGATACGGTGTAAGTAGCATGTTTGTATGTTGGCAGCGCTATAGACTGTGTTAATATCGCTGACAGCGCTCTGCGCCCTCAGTAAGAGCTTCTGTGGTTGGACGGATTAGCAGTTAGCGAGTGGATAGGGAAGTGTATGTATATGATTTTCTTAGTGGAGACTCTGTGTTGGTAGGACACTCAATGTAAAGTGAGATGAAACGATATGTTTATAAGAAGATATGCAAGGAAATGTATGGTTATGAATGTTGTTGATAATTTTTGGGCAGTGGAATTATTGACAAATATAAATTTTTTGGAACTGGATGTCACATAAAATAGGTAAAATTTTCTAAATACATTATTTGCTCTTCAACAAACTCTTTCTTTTTGCTAACCGTGTGCCTCCTAGTAGCTACCGTTTATAGTAGTTAGAATCTTTTTATTTAGTTGGCTGTTGTTGCTACTTGCTGTTACTGCTGTAGTTTGTGTTATGAAGATTTTCTATGAGGTAAGTGACATAAGAAAAAGAACGGGGTTTCCACTATTGGGGTTCGTGATTGAAATGAGTTTAGGCAATTAATAGAGTTGGAGGTAGTTTCATATTTCTTTAATTTCAAATTTTTTGGATTTGTATTATTTTTAGGGTTTCTTGCAACTCAGGGCCATTATTTTGTGTTAACTGTTGGAAGTCATGTTGGCAATGTATAGCAGTCAGATTGCGTTGGGCTTGTATATTGTGGGTAGTAAATGAATAGGTTAAATTTGAGTGGCAACAGATCTGGAGAAAATGCCAGCTAGGGTACTCACACATTATACGTGAGTTTGTTGCTCTTGTGAGTGGTGAAGGATATGGATCAGATGCTCACCAAGGTACAGTCAATCACACCTTGTATCGAAATTTTGCAGCCTGGATACTCTCGAATCACCTGCACTCTCACATCGTGCGGGCCTTCGTTATCCTGTTGGAAGATAACGTCCCTGTATCCTGTAGTACTGGGCACATACACCGTCGTAAATGTGGCGCCTGCTGCCCAGACAGCTGGGTGAACCAGAAGAATGCAGTCTGGCAACTTTCGTTCTCACTAAAGACTCCACAGAAGGCTAAGTTCATCGTGATGGTGTACACGGCATCGGGACTCGTCTTAGTAAAAGGCTACGTGGAGCCCCTCCTGGAGACAATGTTGTACAAACCACTGTTGGCAAACCTGGGCTGAAAAATTTAGCAACAACAATATTAGCCATTTAGGCAGACAGCTGTGCTGTAGAAGTCCCCATCCAGTCTGTATTGGTACACGTCTTGCAGCAAAGCTCATTCTCTGACTCAAGGTTCGTAACAGCCGAACAAACCCTCTCGCCCACGCCCGGGTTCCCGGGTTCGATTCCCGGCGGGGTCAGGGATTTTCTCTGCCTCGTGATGACTGGGTGTTGTGTGATGTCCTTAGGTTAGTTAGATTTAAGTAGTTCTCTAAGTTCTAGGGGACTGATGACCTAAGAAGTTAAGTCCCATAGTACTCAGAGCCATTTCAACCACTCTCGATAGCCAACGATCCTTCTGCTCTCGAATTCAGACAAATGTTGACCGACGTTTATCCTTCTGACACGTGGCGTAACTCGACCTTCATCAAAAAATGTAAGCGTTCTCTGAAGGGGAAACTTGCTGTGTAGTCTTCCTCTACAAACTTTTTGCCATTGGGCTGAAAAGACTATCATTTGCATATTCAACTCCGTGGCAGTTTCTCATTTGCATGGCACCTTCATGCTATAGTATTGATATTGCAGTGTGTGATTTCTGTGAGTGCAGAGGAGGGAATAAGAAATATTAGAGTTTCACGTCTCGTCGACGAGAAGGTCATTACAACGAAGAAAAAGCCCGAATAGTGGAAAGACGGGGTAGGAAACGGCCGTGCCCTGTGAAAGGAAGCTTAGAGATAAAAGAGTTCGCGAAAGTCAGTGGCGCTGTCTGTTATCGAGGTCCGTGTTAGTGTATTGTGTACGACAGACGGCGCTATGGTAAATTCATGCGAAGTTTAAGTTCGTACTATTGTTAAATACATACATCAAAAAAGCAATGATAAAATGCAACTAATGGATTTAATTCCGTATTTTTTCAGTCAGCGTCGTAGTAAGGAAACGAACTTCGTTTTAATGTACAATCAAAGTTAAAAAGTGAGAAAGACTGGAACGCAGTCTTTCGCCCCTATTGTTGATTTCGTACATTGAAGAAGCAATGACGGAAATGCAGGAAACGTTCAGGAGTGGGATCAAAATATAAGGTGAAATGATGTCAATAAAAAGATTCACAGATGATTGTGCTATCCTCAGTGAAAGTGAAAAAGAATTACAGGATCTGTTGAATGGAATGAAGATTCTGATGAGTAAAGAATGTGGACTGAGAGTAAACCGAAGAAAGACGAAAGTAATGAGGAGTAGCAGAAACGAGAATAGCGAGAACCTTAAAATCAAAACTGCTGATCACAAAGTGGAAGTTAAGTAATCTTGCTACCTTGGAACCAAATAACCCATAAGCGACGAAGCAAGGAAGACATAAAAAGAAGCGTAGCACATGAAAATAGGAGGTTACAACTACTAGTATCAAGCAGAGACCTTAATTTGAGAAAGAAATTTGTGAGAGTGTACGTTTGGATCACAGCATCGTATGGTAGGGTATCACGGATTGTAGGAAAACCGAAGCAGAAGAGAAACGAACAGTTTAAAATGTGACTGTAATGTTGCAGAAGACCGTTGAAAATTAGGAGAACTCAAGGAATGACGAGAGTCTCCAGAGAATGGAACATACATAAAACACTGACATGAAGGAGGGACAGAATGATACGATGTCTGTTCAGACATCCGGGAATAATTTCCGTGCTACTAGAA
Source organism: Schistocerca cancellata (assembly GCF_023864275.1). NCBI lineage: Eukaryota > Metazoa > Arthropoda > Insecta > Orthoptera > Acrididae > Schistocerca > Schistocerca cancellata. Next base: position 124,472,948 of record NC_064631.1, read on the forward strand.
GGAGCTGTAGAGGGTAAAAATTGTAGAAGACAGAGATTCGAGTGTATCCAACGTGTCCGTCGTACAGCTTCCTAAAACTGAACAAGAGAGCGATACAAAAATCGCACACGGACTGGTAGTTAGCATCGAACCCGATCCAAAGGCTGGGAAGTCTCGTGCTCTATCAACGACATTATGAGAACGACTGACATAAATTGCAACTGGCACGCCTCTTGAATCTGCGCGGGCAACAGACTGATTGGCTAACTTCAATGCTGGTTAACTTGGAGTGATGCAACATATCAAGTTTGTTCGGAACACGAACTTTGCTAAGAATCGCCACATCGAACGAGAGTTCCCGTTCACTCTTTCACATTTACACACAGGAGCTCTCATTTTTTCGTTAGTCAAACTACCATCTGGTCTGCCGGTAACACGTATAATTAATTTCAGAAAATGTTGAGTGCCTTCACGTCTGCTATTGTAATAATAGACGGAGTAAGCATCTAGGCACACGGGGGCCACTAACCGTAACGAAAATTATCGGTTTCACAACATTTCGTTGAATATCATGAAAGGATTGGTGACAATACAGCTGTGAATTCGGTAACTTCTTATCAGATAAACAGTTTCTGAATTCTTAAACCAGATGATATGCCTTTAATACGGTGAAAGCTCTTTGTTTCGCAATTTTTTCCATATACTGTAACTGAAATGAGACATTATAAAAAATAGAATATCATTGTTGGCTTGTACACTAACTTATCCAAAGTAACCGAAATTCGGCAGCGAGATGTCCTCCATAGAAATATGATCGTAGCGTATTACCGTACCTCATAACAGTTCCTACATAAATGTCTTTGTGACTTGCTTAATACATTACCTAATAACTGAATACCTGTGTAATATCCTGAAAGGGAATTTTTCAGCGGCTTTATATTGCCTCCAATCAACGAAATCTAGAATAACGGCAAAATATTATTCAATAGAAAACGTGTTCGCTGTAGATCGCATTTCCTGTTCAGGGAAATAAAATGCATATTCAACAGCCTGTCTGTGGATTCAGCGCCATTTGTTAGTACGTCAGGTCTGAGCAGTTAACAAGACGGAACAAGGGCCTTGCCAGCAAACCCTACATCAATCTAGAGCCTTTGTTGATTCTCTGAATGTTGGAGCAATGGTGACTTCAACTTCTCCGTTTGATTAACAGCCAGTTGGCCTGTCAGTAACAGATATTGTAAGCCAGCCTTTCACACCTACTCCATTCGTCAGCAGTGGCCATGCCGTGATAAACGGTGTTAAGCTGTCAGTCTCGAGATATATTGCTTCTGATTCAAGTAGGGGTCGTGTTTACCTGTTTGGTGGGACGAAATTGTGATGGTCTTAGTAACACAATAAAACAGTGTTGTACATAAACTGACATAAGGTTGGTTAACACCTGCATATTTTCCTCTGCTTCTCGGTAATAAAATAAATATGTTTTTTATAGAATAAAGATTCAAGGACTCCAGTACTGTGATGCCGACTGTTTTTGGAATACTGAATCGACACTAAATTCTGAAGTAAAATTTGTGCTTAGAACAATAAGCTGCCAAATTTCTTGGGTACGAACCGAACTGACACGGCGGCACGACACGTGGCACAAAGATATCTGGAGAAGGACTATTATCTTGGGCGGTAACCATACAGTTGACTAAGTTAAGGTTGTTACATTGTTGAAAAAACTATTCAGGGGAATGTACAAGGAGGGAAAATAGTGCCTGTGTGTTTTCCATGACTGAAACTGCCATCACTTAAATGGCCGACCCTGGGCAAAGACTTGAAAATCCTGGACATTTGGGTCAAATCGGATTATTTTCCTAAAGTAACGCGGTCTGTCGACGAAACGTTCGCCAACCAAAGTCCATGACGATTTAAAAAATTTTAACGAATATAAATCATGAAAATTTAAGTAAAGTCGATGTACTGCACTATCGGGATGATATACACTCCTGGAAATGGAAAAAAGAACACATTGAGACCGGTGTGTCAGACCCACCATACTTGCTCCGGACACTGCGAGAGGGCTGTACAAGCAATGATCACACGCACGGCACAGCGGACACACCAGGAACCGCGGTGTTGGCCGTCGAATGGCGCTAGCTGCGCAGCATTTGTGCACCGCCGCCGTCAGTGTCAGCCAGTTTGCCGTGGCATACGGAGCTCCATCGCAGTCTTTAACACTGGTAGCATGCCGCGACAGCGTGGACGTGAACCGTATGTGCAGTTGACGGACTTTGAGCGAGGGCGTATAGTGGGCATGCGGGAGGCCGGGTGGACGTACCGCCGAATTGCTCAACACGTGGGGCGTGAGGTCTCCACAGTACATCGATGTTGTCGCCAGTGGTCGGTGGAAGGTGCACGTGCCCGTCGACCTGGGACCGGACCGCAGCGACGCACGGATGCACGCCAAGACCGTAGGATCCTACGCAGTGCCGTAGGGGACCGCACCGCCACTTCCCAGCAAATTAGGGACACTGTTGCTCCTGGGGTATCGGCGAGGACCATTCGCAACCGTCTCCATGAAGCTGGGCTACGGTCCCGCACACCGTTAGGCCGTCTTCCGCTCACGCCCCAACATCGTGCAGCCCGCCTCCAGTGGTGCCGCGACAGGCGTGAATGGAGGGACGAATGGAGACGTGTCGTCTTCAGCGATGAGAGTCGCTTCTGCCTTGGTGCCAATGATGGTCGTATGCGTGTTTGGCGCCGTGCAGGTGAGCGCCACAATCAGGACTGCATACGACCGAGGCACACAGGGCCAACACCCGGCATCATGGTGTGGGGAGCGATCTCCTACACTGGCCGTACACCACTGGTGATCGTCGAGGGGACACTGAATAGTGCACGGTACATCCAAACCGTCATCGAACCCATCGTTCTACCATTCCTAGACCGGCAAGGGAACTTGCTGTTCCAACAGGACAATGCACGTCCGCATGTATCCCGTGCCACCCAACGTGCTCTAGAAGGTGTAAGTCTACTACCCTGGCCAGCAAGATCTCCGGATCTGTCCCCCATTGAGCATGTTTGGGACTGGATAAAGCGTCGTCTCACGCGGTCTGCACGTCCAGCACGAACGCTGGTCCAACTGAGGCGCCAGGTGGAAATGGCATGGCAAGCCGTTCCACAGGACTACATCCAGCATCTCTACGACTGTCTCCATGGGAGAATAGCAGCCTGCATTGCTGCGAAAGGTGGATATACACTGTACTAGTGCCGACATTGTGCGTGCTCTGTTGCCTGTGTCTATGTGCCTGTGGTTCTGTCAGTGTGATCATGTGATGTATCTGACCCCAGGAATGTGTCAATAAAGTTTCCCCTTCCTGGGACAATGAATTCACGGTGTTCTTATTTCAATTTCCAGGAGTGTATTTGCGCCACCGACGTCTGGAGTGCAATATACACTTGCACAATTCCTTTGCCTGCGCACAACTGTTTGATTGCCGATACAGTTACGCGGTCCATGCGATTGTTGATTGTCAGTGGCTTCTCGTTGTTCTGAATAAGGAAGTATGGATAATATGTGGACAGGAGAGCGCCCAAGCGTGCTGCCGCTGTAATTTAAATATAAAACGGACGAAACTAGCTAGCCCCAGACTACATTTAGTGCATCTTAACGAAGATTTGTTAAAATATATTTATTAGAAATCGATCGAATTTCTTCAGACAGTTTTATAAAAATCTGCCAGGACGCCTGCGGACGCCCTACAAACTAGGACAAATCCGGGGAAATTCGGGCGTACGGCAGTTCTTCCCATGATCAATCAACTATGAAGAATTGTAACAAATGGTTTCTAACATGAAAATATAGCGTCTTAGAGCGCTAGTACCGCCACTGTTATGACGCAAATCAGGCTTGCTTTAAATACACGCCGGCCGCGGTGACCGAGCGGTTCTAGGCGCTTCAATACGGAACCGCGCGACTGCTACGGTCGCAGGTTCGAATCCTGCCTCGGGCATGGATGTTTGTGATATCCTTAGGTTAGTTAGGTTTAAGTGATTCTAAGTTCTAGGGGACTGATGACCTCAGATGTTAAGTCCCATAGCGCTTCAGAGCCATTTGAACCATTTTTAAATACACGCTGTACGGTTGTGAGCGTTAAATACGTTTGAGATTTGAGGTGGTGATCTGATGTTCGTAAAGAATGCCTTTAAGGCCGCAAAGATTTCATTGTAAGCACCTCACTGAGTTTGAACGAGGTCGCGTAATAGGGCTATGAGAAACTGAATGTTCCCTCTACGATACTTTAGAAAGTCTTTGCAGGAATGTAGCCAGTGCACCTGATTCCTGGCAGCGGTGATCACGAGAAAATACGGTCGGAAGAACACCGGGCACGTGACACTAACAAGAGGGACGACCATCGTGTTCGGCGTATGGGTCTGGCTCATCGTAACTGGATCTTCAGCAGCACTCTGTGCACCATTTGGCACCAAAGTGATACAACTAACTGTTACAAATCACTTTCTTCTAGGACAGCTCCGAGATAGACGCCATGTAGCATTCATTATACTGACGCTAAATCACCACCCGTTTGCGTCAGTTGTGTCAAGCGAAAGCTCATTGGAGAGTAGGGTGGAAGTTCAGATTAAGGCAGGTTCTGCCTCGCTGCCGGTGATGGCCGTGTGTTGATTAGGAGGAGGCCAGTTGAAGGCCTACAATTAATGTGTCTACGACCTGGACACACTGGATCTGTAGCTGGAGTTATGGTCCAGGGTTCAACATCGTATGCCAGCAAGAGCACTCTGTTGGTTACCCCACGCACTCTGACTGCAAAATTGTACGTCAGTCTGGTGATTCTACCTGTTGTGTTGTGTTGCCATTCATGAACAGCTTTCCAGCCGGCCGGAGTGACCGTGCGGTTCTAGGCGCTACAGCCTGGAACCGCGTGACCGCTACGGTCGCAGGTTCGAATCCTACCTCGGGCGTGGATGTGTGTGATGTCCTTAGGTTAGTTAGGTTTAAGTAGTTCTAAGTTCTAGGGGACTGATGACCACAGCAGTTAAGTCCCATAGTGCTCAGAGCCACTTGAACCATTTTTTGAACAGCTTTCCAGGGGGGTTTTTCCAACCGGATAACGCCCACATACCACAGTTGTAACCCAACCTGCTCTGCAGTGTGTCGAAATGTTGCTTTGGCACCCTGATCGCCAGATCCGTCTCCATTCGAACACGTATTGGACTTCATTGCAGGACAACTCAAGCGTCACCCACAAACAGCATTGACAGTCCCCGTACTGACCGAGCAAGTGAAACAGTTATGGAACTCCATCCCAGAAACTGACATCTGACGCCTGTACAAAACAATACATGCGCGTTTGCATGCAATTCAACATTCTGACTGCTGCGCCCATTATTGATGTACTAGGCGTACTGCAATGGCGTATGTTCTACTTACATTAACCTGTGACCTTACAATGTTAGTCTCTTAAATATGTTACACAGACAAGTGTTTCGCGAAACTTCATTACTTCACATTAATTATTTTTCGGTCCATCAGTGTATTTGCTTCTTTATGTGTGTGTCGAATCTCACGCCAGCTACACGTATGGAAGGAATTGATGATCACCTGATTAAGAATACGACATTGTCGACCGAAATACAGTTCCTTCACCTGGCGGTACCTTTCAATACGAGAAGCTTGTGGAATACCACTTCCAATGCAACACATTTTAGCTACATGCGTTTCATGTGCTGACTTCAGGGTAGCCATGAAAGCTGTCCACCATCTTAGGCTACAACAGCAGTAGCAGAGTGCGACACGTTTAAAAATTTTCCAAGGTGTCAGCTAGCTACCTAAAGCGTTGGGGAGAGAAATGGAGGGTTCAGTCCCTGTTCGTTGTTAAGTGGTTATCCACTCACGTATGACAGGAGTCTTATTATTTCTACTCGGCTGATCTTTGTTTCATTAATTAGCATCTCAAGTCAGTATCAGTCCCTTTTTATTTCAGTAGAAGATAACATTGTGAGTGGCGCCACTAACATTCTAGTGACATTTTTCAGGTAACATGAAACGCGTCTCTGTTTGCATCTACTCCTTTCACTTGCAGATTCTCACCCCTCTGTCAAAGAGGCACATAGTTTTAGACGCACTGTCATACTCTGGCAGTCTTTCGCAGCTCTGTGCGATGCACGAGTGAGGTATCTTGCACTGGTCAGGCACTTCGAAGAGTTCGAACCAATCACGCGGGTGCGGCTAATTTTCGGTTGGTGTGGCGCATGGTCAGCGTAGCCAACCGTACCTTCTGGATCGTATATGAACGATAATTTAAGATGGTGCATGAACATACGATCCACCCTTCGGATCACACGTCTATTGTACGTTCCTTTGGAACGCTTACTATTGTTAAAATTTCGTCTTTCTTATTATTTTAATTTTTATGGTTTATTTAATTTTTGACAATTTATTTCACAAATACGATTTTGTGCGCCTACGTTCTATTCTGTCCATCCTTGGGATTCCGTAATTTCATTACGCAGCAGCTGCATAAGTCAGCTTATGTTACTCCCCGAGATGAATCCTCTGGGGAATTCACCGTATTGACTACTTTGCATCCAGCGCGGTGCTCATACATACGACGAGCCTGTTAACTTGTTGGCTCAGGTGAGGACAGTGAGCTATTTATAAGGTGTTAAGTAATGCAAAAATGTGTCAGTGGAATCAGAAGATAGTGATAGCAGTCCAAGTACTCCCAAGAAATCTACAGATATCGTGTTTAAATGTAAGAGGCGAAATGGAAATATAGAAAAGTCTGTAAAACTGATCCCGAATTTAAAAGTTGGTTCTGCGCTGATGAATCAAACCCTGAAAGGGCTAGATGCGGAATCTGTAACGTAACGTTTGTGTGTGGACTGGGATCCGCTAAAAACAAATTCTAAAAGAGAAAATCATGTCAGACAAGTGAAGGTAGTGTCATCGAAGAGCCAGACAATTCTGAGTACATTTGTGAAATCAGCTACAACTGATGCGTCTTTAAATAATCAGGCTCCAGTTGTTGACTTTGAATTGGCAAGAATATTGGCAGGAGACAATCTTACTTTCGGTGTTGTACATCTTCTGGAGGGCGTAGTTAAGAACTGATATCCTGCTTCTATAATTAGCCAACGCTATATATCTGCGTCACACTAAAAGTTCCCAGATCGTAAAGAACGTGACAGGAGAGAGCCATAAGGGCGAACGGGAAGAAAAACTGAGACATACGAAATTCAGTCTTCTGACTGATAAGTCAACAGACGTTGAATCTGTTAAAACGTTTTGTATAGTGGTTGGTGTTTTTATAAAGATACAAATAAAATTGAAAATTGATTTTGTAAGTCCGGCCGAAATGGCCGTGCGGTTAAAGGCGCCGCAGTCTGGAACCGCAAGACCGCTACGGTCGCAGGTTCGAATCCTGCCTCGGGCATGGATGTTTGTGATGTCCTTAGCTTAGTTAGGTTTAACTAGTTCTAAATTCTAGGGGACTAATGACCTCAGCAGTTGAGTCCCATAGTGCTCAGAGCCATTTGAACCATTTTTGATTTTGTAATCTTTGTCAAGTTTTTAAGCAGTGTAAATATAAGGCAAACGAATGTGCAGCAAGTAAAAACCTTTATTCTAATCTAATGCTTTCGTTTTCTGAGTACAGTGTTTCTGAATGCAATAATATAGGATTTGCTTCTGAAAGCTGTAATTCTATGATGGGGTCAAGAAAATCTGTTGCTACCCGATTAACTTAAATATGTCCTGGACTAACTATCCTGAAATTTATATGTGACTTGCTTCACATATGTGCCCGTTAAGCTTTTAAATGTCGTTCCAGACATTGTGGAAACCTCGCTAGGAACATTCATAACCACTTTAAAGCTAGCATTAAGGGACAGGCACAACTGCATGAATTTAAAACGTTTTTAGATATCGAAATTCAAATATAGCTGCATTCATCAGAGGCGAGATGGCTATTTTTGCGGGCCGTTTTAGTGAGAAGTTTAGTGCAGTGGAATGTCTTGCGTCACTCCTAGCGGAGAGGCTGGTTGCGGCAGAAGAAATTCACCGATATCCCTCATGACAATTTCTTACAATTATCTTAATTTTAGCCTATGTCTCACTGAAATTCACACATTTAAATAAGTATGCACAGAGTGGTAATGTTGTTGTTATTGACTTACATGAAATGATGGTAGGAGAATGCAAGGAAATTTTGCTTCGTTTAAAGAACCGGCAGTATGTCGTAACCAATATATTGGATGACACTGATTCCAACAACAGGTCAAAGATTCTTGCTGACAGCCAAATGTGTTTAAGAGTTGAAGTTCTGACAGCACTTCTGAAACCAAAAACATGTAATGAATGGGATGCCGTGAAAGACTTTTACCGAAGATGTAGGGATTTCATGCAGACAGGATGTAGAAAACCGAAAAAAGATGTAACTCTCATAACTATTTATTGCCATTACTTGCAATTTTTGATGCCTAAAATGGCTACTTCAAACGAAGAAAGAGAAAAAAAGTCCCTCTCTTATACCTTCTTTGTCGAAATTGCCAAGGAACAGCACTACAGGAAATCGATGATGACTAGAGGTAACTTCCTATCATAAAGATAGATGAAACTATTAAGAACTGTTCAGAAGTGGACGTACTTTAGGGGATCATACTCAGTATAGAAACTTTATTTGGCAGTAGAGAATTCCCAGCCCTGCCCGAGTTTGCACTCTCATGTTCATCCCTTCCATATTCAAATGTTGAATGTGAAAGAGTTTTTAGTAAGACCAATCTCATAAACATGAAAAGAAGGAATAAGTTCGTTAATTCCACAGTGAGTGGATGTTTGCTTACCAGCCAGTGTGTGAAGAGCAGCAGCTCATGCTAAAATTTTGTTCCTACTGGAAATATGCTCAGTAGTATGAAGAAAACGCAGTTATATTCGCTGCCATCCGCTTCCAGTTCTTCTGTTCTTGACTTTCCAGAGGAGGAAGATGATGATGCACTCCTTTTTTAAGTGTTCTTCCAAGGTAAGCAAATAAAGAAGTAATTTTTTTCACATAATTTTATGAACCGTATTTAATTTTTTTAAATTATTTCATAGCAAAAAAAAATTATAAGATTAAATCGTGGAGAAGTTAACGCGAAATAATTTGACACGCCTATTTTTATGTGGTACGAGTACAAAGCCCGGTCGAGGTCGGTCACGAGTTCTTCCTAGTGCACTCCAACAATTCCGTTGTTTTTGACGATAAGGAGAAATGCGAGGAAAAGTTTAGAAAAGGATTGAAATTATGCTTGAAGTTCGTTGGAAGCTGCTAAGTGCTTTCATTATGAATTACTGGGTGATTACAGGAAATATAATTTGCGTTCCATTTTAAGCAGAAGCGCATCTCATTAATTCTGGTGCCGTATCTCCTGAACTATTTGCGGTACAGTGATATTACGTTGCAGGTGCATTCAGTGATATATGTAGATACTTTCTGCAAAGTGCTCTGCGAATAGCATTGGTAGTAGTGAAGTGATAAATTAAAGCTTCACACCTGATGTTGAAGTTTTACTGCACGACAATGTAAGCAGAAACTAGTTTTACATACGTGTATTTGTCCCTGAATTATGTGCCGTACAGTGATGTAATGTTTCAGGTGCCTTCAGTGATATATGTAGATACTGTCTGCAAAGTATGCTGCGAATAGCATTAGCAGCTAGTAAAGAAGTAAAAAACCGAAACGTCATGACAGATGCTCAAGTCTGACTTCATGAACAGAGAAATTGTAGTAAGCGCCAAACTTTTTTCCTTCCCTCATCTTGCGGGATCTGTCACCGAGAAAAAGTTTTGCAAAGGTCTGAAGCCGTACATGAAGTCTGTTGGAAGTCACTAAATGTTGTTATTTTGCAGTAATGGATGAAAAAAGCTAGAATATTTGAGCACCATCAGCTTCATGACAAATACTTAGTTTCTAATTGTAATCTTATCCTATCGTGTTAAATTTAACTTACTCTTAATGATTAGAGTACGATAACATGCAACATTTTTAAATTCGATCAGTAATTACGCGAAATATTGAAAAATGAACATTTTGTTGTCCCTGGAAGCCGTTAGATGGCCACTTGCAACGAAACGTCCAGGACAGGACAGCCACCACTCGATGGCCTGACCTTCTCTTCCGCCCCCCATGACTCCACATTCACTATCCACCTCATTTCATGTCAACTACTCTCTTTCACATCATCGATTCATCTCCCCACCATGTCATGCCGTTCACACCCCCCCCCCCCCTCCCCAGCACGCCACCCCCATCTCCCCCACACCCTCCCCAATGCCGGCCTAATCATGACAGGCTCTTCTTTCTCCACTTCTCCATCTGTCACTCTCTGACTTCTTTCACTCCCTACCCCCCCCCCCCACTCGACCACCACAAGATTGTCCGCCACCACCATCAAAGACGCCGCTACGAAGAAGAAGAGGCCAGGATAGTGGCCTTTCGCTTTCATTCACCTCATATTGTTCCTCCTCCTCTCCTTTAATCTGTCACTTAGCAGTAATTCCCGGCTAGCCAATGGGCCCTTCGTTTTCCTCACACTTCGACTGTCCCTTCTACTGTCCTGTCATCTTTCAAAAATCACACTGGCCAGTCAAAAAAAAAAAAAAAGAACCCTAGCACAAAAAGTCAAGAAAAGACCACAACCATCATGTAATCCCATATCAACACACCATATAAGAAGGAGAAGGCCTCAGTAGCGCTAGAACTTCGCCCCCAGCAGAGGGTACAACCCTGTCATGTGCGTCTGCGTCAGCCGGCCGCGGTGGTCTAGCGGTTCTGGCGCTGCAGTCCGGAACCGCGGGACTGCTACGGTCGCAGGTTCGAATCCTGCCTCGGGCATGGGTGTGTGTGAGGTCCTTAGGTTAGTTAGGTTTAAATAGTTCTAAGTTCTAGGGGACTTATGACCTAAGATGTTGAGTCCCATAGTGCTCAGAGCCATTTTGCGTCTGCGTCTGCGACTGGTGCCCTAAAACGGATTATATATTGTAGATCGTAAACATGTATGATCCTTTAACGAAATGAACGATAATTTCGATCCAGTTATGCGATCCAGTAACACCGAAAGGCTGGCAACGCTGCGTGTGGTGGAAAGCATCTTTCTGGTGCAGCATCTTGCTCTTTTCTGACGCGTGGGCGCTGCTGCCGTTTCACGTCGAGCTGGTTCAAAGTTGCTGCATGAGATTGCTCCATATTCTTGGCTTTTAAGTGGCGCTGTGAAAATGCGTTTTGCTACCTTACTGTAAGACGAGTTTACGTTTCGAAGTCATGCTTAGGCTGTGTAAATTCTTCCGACTGGCTACATGTCCCAATTGAAACGGAAAAAAAGCGTTTCTCTGTGGTCAGTTTCGAATTGTGTGTTCACATGGATAGTAATATTCGCACGTACTTTATACTTGCACGTGAACACACTGCTTTGGTAATATTATTTTGTGAATAATGTCCTCTTATTTAATGCCTAAGACTGATTCCGGTTGTGTGTAAACGGCTGTATCTGTAATCGTGACAGTCGGTTATATTTGCAACTAGAGCTCGCATTCGTCTGCTTATGATACAGAAACGTCCATTGTCTCCACTTGGAACTGCACAGCTACGCATATTACCCACCCATACGGGTCATACTATCGTTTCCAAATCTGTGGTTCGCGAGGGTTGGCAAAATGTTTCAGGGGGTTCGCCAAATTCTTTTCCATGATGCTGGGTTTCGAGGTTAGGTCTATTACTGCTTCCTTATATTCTGCGGCATTCTCATAATAATAATAATAATAATAATAACCTTTATAATTATTTTAAAATTAAATTACTCTCATAATGCCCCTTGTTGTATATGTGTAACACTGGGAATTAATCACATTAGTTCAACAATAAATTAATAGTTATGTAACGAGGTGAGAAATGCATTTCATTTCACCGCAATGGAAATTTAATTTGACAGCTTGTTTGTGTTCTAACAATACTGACAACAGTACCGCCGAAAGGCCTTTGATTTCCAACAATAGTCTACTTCTTCTTTCCTTGTGGCAAAATCAGTAAGTTGTCAGTTGTGTATCAGAATCGTTTCCGTTCACGCTAAAATGGATAACTGGTTGAAAAGTGGAATTATGAAAGGAAAACATGGTTTAACAAAACTGCAAGTTACTTTTGTGTCAAGTTACTCAGCTTCTAGTGATGTGTGTCAATCCGAGGAAAGTGAAGCGTGTGTAAAGAAAAGAAGATACGATGATAATTACATTATGTTTTATTTTCACATGTGGGTGATAAGGACTGTCCAAGACCACACTGTGTTCTTTGTGGCGACACTCTTGCTAGCAATAGTTTGAAACCTTCTCTACTTCAGCGCCATTTAGAAACTACTCGTAAATACCCGATCCACGTAAACATATCTACTGATTTTTTTTTACACGAAATGATAACGAGCGGAAAAATTATGTACCTACATTTGCATGCGCTACAAACAGTGACAATGAGAAAGCTCTTGAAGAGTCTTTCCGCATTAGCTAAAGGAGAGTGGTTCACCTGTTAAGGCGACTGCATGTTGGACGCTGGTGCGACCTATTCCTGACTACTGATCCAGTGTTTGGGATCCGTACTAGGTCGGACTGAAAGAAGAGATCGAAGCAATTCAGAGGATAGGTGCTAGATTTGTTACCGTTAGGTTCGGACAACCATAGTAAAAGCCGCTTTCAGGTAATCTAAACACAGCATACGTAATTAGCCACAGTGGAAACATTGATCTCAGTACTTCTTGGGTGACAGATTGTTTTTCCAAACGATTGGTGGAGTTTAGTAGTTGACAAGGTAACTAACAAACTGGTTTTATCAATAACGTACGGCATATTTGCGTCGATATCATCAAACTTTCAGGAGAAGACAGCTGGGGAAACATTACAGCACTTTCGTTTTTAAGGAGAGACGATTTTCCAAACCCGATACACGTACCGTGATATGCTGTAAGGCCACCTGTGAGCTCCCTGTTGAGCACCTAAAATCAAACATCTTCAGTTACGTGAGAGAAATGTGTGACGTAAGATTGGTCGTACATTTTTTTTCGGTTTTGAAACTTCTTGACAAATGAAACTGCGCGGCGAACCGGATAGCGATCGCAGATCTGCCTTCCGCGGGCAATGCCCTTGTCGCCTGAGCTAACGTCAATACCCGGAAATTGATTTGTAGCTCACCTGATTAGGGGTTTGCTCACTGAAGACAACTACCTTGGGTTCGAGTCCCAGCTCCGCACATACTTTTTACGATATCGCCAGTGCTGGACTCAAAACTTAGTGCAGTAAAAGAACTGCTGGTTTCTGTATACACGCCTCTTCTCTAGGTTCTGTATGACACAGCATATGTGGACGGAAAAGAGGGACGAAGAAAACGTGTAATGACTCGCACAAAGGCGGGACTTGCTTACCCATTACGGTTATTTGACTGCTAATAGCAAGCTATTGTGCCAAAAAGGAAAACGAAAGCGTTATTGCAAAGGCAGACTCTTTCTAGCAACGTTTGCTTGGAACAAACGGAGTACATTTCTATAATATTTGTCTTTGCGCGGGCGGTAATTTGTGTCGATTGATCGGGCGTTTTGTTGTCCAGCTATTACTGCGGCAGTCTGTATATAAGTACACTCGGGCCGTTAAACGCTTCGGTCAATTAGGCTAACAATGCGTACAGGCAGCGTGCCGCGGTGGGAGCAGCAAATTCAGCCATCGCGCCGGTCGGAATTAACCACGCCCACTGACCTCGCTGCACGCGCGCAATGTCCACTGATCCCTGCGACGCTACGCAGACGACATCGCGCCGTAAGTAAACACACTGGCAGTTTCATGTTCCACATCATTAGCTCCGCTTATTTACGCTTGTAGACTAACTACGAATTATACTACCATTGTTCCTGTTGCGTGCCTTTCTTAGTAAAACAAAAAAAAAGGTGGCTCGAAGATGTAATGTGTGCAGTGCAAGCTCGTAAGAAAAGTCGTTGATGTGAAAGTCGTCATAATACTGGAGCTATGATGAAAGACATTCAATGCTGGGGCATAAGATGCGAGTAGATTTCCTTGCTTCAATCGTTAAAAAGCACTCTGTCCTCAGGCCAAGAGTGGCCTACCGTGACCATCCGACCGCCGTGTCATCCTCAGTGGAGGATGCGGATGGGAGGGGGGGGGGGGCGTGGGGTCAGCACACCGCTCTCCCAGTCGTTATGATAGTATTCTTGACCGAAGCCGCTACTATTCGGTCGAGTAGCTCCTCAATTGGCATCACGAGGTTGAGTGCACCCCGAAAAATGGCAACAGCGCATGGCAGCCTGGATTGTCACCCATCCAAGCGCCAACCATGCCCGACAGCGCTTAACATCGGTCATCTCACGGGAACTGCGACAAGGCCTTTCGCCGAAATCGTTAAAGGCCTATGCAAAATTACTGACTTATCTTTAGTCTGTGTCGGCTATGTAGAGAACCCAGATACTAGTATTCATTGAGGTGACAAAAGTCATGGGATAGCGATATGCGCAAATACAGGGTGTAAATTTTAAGTTGACAAACCAGAATAACTCGAAAAATATGCTTCACACGAAAAAATGTGTAAAATCCGAAGTTGATTATTTTCGAGGGGGACATCTGCTAGAGCTAAAATTACAGGTGTGGACTGAGAAGGGAAGCTTGTAATACACCTATGGATGTAACAAATGTTGCTCTAGTATGATGTACTTCTCAAGCGCTTTCGAGAAATCGGGCTTCAGACGTTTACAGGACCTTTTCTTTGAATACCATACGAGGGTGCCAGACATTGAACAACTCTGTTAAGGCTACCGGCTATGTAGACAGTCTACAAGTCCGTCTGTACTTCGATCAGGTCTCATCATCTTTTTTTCCCTAACCTCCCAAGTAATGCTTGGTTCACTACGGTTATGAGCTGTTAGCCAACATCACGATCACTTGTACCATGGAAATAAAGTGGTCTGCAGCACAGCAGGTAGGGAAGTACGCAACCCCCTGCTATCCTTTGAGGCTCTAACTGCTGCACAAATAGTGTGGAACCTCGTTTATAAGGCCTTCACTAACCCGACTGATACTAATTTTTTTTTGTAAACTATTAGTATGCTGTGCTCCAGAAATATAGCCGGCAGCAGTAGATTGTGAAGAGCAGTATATTTAAATTCATCCTTCCTCACAAAAGGATCAAGACACGGTGTCAGTAACTAACCCAACATTGAGTTGTGCTGTTTTTGAATAGGCTCCGTATGAAGGGGGAAGTTTTGTAATGAAGGACGAAAAGTTATGATTTCAGGTGGTGAATTTGTGCCGTTTGCTCATTTACAGAAAATGTCATTATGATGATTGATTAGCTGATGAAGTTGGTGCTGACGCTGAAGACACAGAGACAGCAAAATAATGATTTACTAGCCTTTAGCGTGCGGACTGGTCCACACACGCTTACGACACATATGCCGCACACATCTCCTCCTCCCCTACCTCTCTGCTCAACCATGCTCATTCGCACACATACCGCTTGAAACGTGTCCTGATACTACCTGTACAACATGCCAATCCTGTGGGGCAGCCTATGTGTCAGGCATTACCAATGCATAATCATCCACAATGGTATATATATATATATATATATATATATATATATATATATATATATATATATATATATATATATATATACAGGGTGTTTCAAAAATGACCGGTATATTTGAAACGGCAATAAAAACTAAACGAGCAGCGATAGAAATACACCGTTTGTTGCAATATGCTTGGGACAACAATACATTTTCAGGTGGACCATCTTTCGAAATTACAGTAGTTACAATTTTCAACAACAGATGGCGCTGCAAGTGATGTGAAAGATATAGAAGACAACGCAGTCTGTGGGTGCGCCATTCTGTACATCGTCTTTCTGCTGTAAGCATGTGCTGTTCACAACGTGCAAGTGTGCTGTAGACAACATGGTTTATTCCTTAGAACAGAGGATTTTTCTGGTGTTGGAATTCCACCGCCTAGAACACAGTGTTGTTGCAACAAGACGAAGTTTTCAACGGAGGTTTAATGTAACCAAAGGACCGAAAAGCGATACAATAAAGGATCTGTTTGAAAAATTTCAACAGACTGGGAACGTGACGGATGAACGTGCTGGAAAGGTAGGGCGACCGCGTACAGCAACCACAGAGGGCAACGCACAGGTAGTGCAGCAGGTGATCCTACAGCGGCCTCGGGTTTCCGTTCGCCGTGTTGCAGCTGCGGTCCAAATGACGCCAACGTCCACGTATCGTCTCATGCGCCAGAGTTTACACCTCTATCCATACAAAATACAAACGCGGCAACCCCTCAGCGCCGCTACCATTGCTGCACGAGAGACATTCGCTAACGATATAGTGCACAGGATTGATGACGGCGATATGCATGTGGGCAGCGTTTGGTTTACTGACGAAGCTTATTTTTACCTGGACGGCTTCGTCAATAAACAGAACTGGCGCATATGGGGAACCGAAAAGCCGCATGTTGCAGTCCCACCGTCCCTGCATCCTCAAAAAGTACTGGTCTGGGCCGCCATTTCATCCAAAGGAATCATTGGCCCATTTTTCAGATGCGAAACGATTACTGCATCACGCTATCTGGACATTCTTCGTGAATTTGTGGCGGTACAAACTGCCTTAGACGACACTGCGAACACCTCGTGGTTTATGCAAGATGGTGCCCGGCCACATCGCACGGCCGACGTCTTTAATTTCCTGAATGAATATTTCGATGATCGTGTGATTGCTTTGGGCTATCCGAAACATACAGGAGGCGGCGTGGATTGGCCTCCCTATTCGCCAGACATGAACCCCTGTGACTTCTTTCTGTGGGGACACTTGAAAGACCAGGTGTACCGCCAGAATCCAGAAACAATTGAACAGCTGAAGCAGTACATCTCATCTGCATGTGAAGCCATTCCGCCAGACACGTTGTCAAAGGTTTCGGGTAATTTCATTCAGAGACTACGCCATATTATTGCTACGCATGGTGGATATGTGGAAAATATCGTACTATAGAGTTTCCCAGACCGCAGCGCCATCTGTTGTTGAAAATTGTAACTACTGTAATTTCGAAAGTTTGTCTGCCTGAAAATGTACTGTTGTCCCAAGCATATTGCAACAAACGGTGTATTTCTATCGCTGCTCGTTTAGTTTTTATTGCCGTTTCAAATATACCGGTCATTTTTTAAACATCCTGTATATATATATATATATATATATATATATATGTATGTATGTGTGTGTGTGTGTGTGTGTGTGTGTGTGTGTGTGAATCGCCACGTGAAACTACTTAGACCGAAATATGCTGGTACAATGCCTATGTAATCGTCCTGCACGTGAGTGAAATACGGGGTTCCCTCAATAGAAAAGTGATTATTATAATTGTGTATAAAACTCACAGTAGTTTTCTTTCAGTATTCAGCCACAATATGTGAAAATAATTGGCAATTCGTGTTCTTACGTGAAACGTCTGTTTATGGCGTTTAACCAATTTCTCTCTTTCTTTCTGAATTTCCGGACTACCCACCTCTTCGATAACTCGGATGACGCACTATACTGCTTATTTCGGATGTATGAGGTTCCACTGTAGAGTGTACGTTATGGGAAGCAAGTGTTGCCCAACAACTTTGCGACTTACGCTTGAATGTGTCAATTCCTTTTTGAATCTCGATTACATCTCATCATGAATTTATCTCTATGATTGTCATTATTATTGTTTCTTTGCTCTGACACATGGGTTACTTCAGTGATACAAGTGTCCTACTGTGGCTTAGAAGGAAAAAACGACGACAGGCTTACGCAGTACGAACAGGCATCTAGGTTACTCCCTAGCTGGCTGCGTTGACGCCGCTGCCCGACACCAGGTTTTGTCGTGCGGTATTCGACAGATTCGTGAAAGGAAACCTCGACTTCGCGAAAGCGCTTAAGAAGTGCTTCGTACTAGAACAATATTATACATACTTTTCTACTACAATCGTGCCAAAGGTGAGCAAAATCAATGATCCATGTAGTGCGCGATTGATTTGTGAGATGTGTCTCGATAATTTGACAATTTTTCTTCTGTATTCGTAGAAATACTCTGTGAACCACCTTCCTATGGGTAGTAGTAATTAACGTATTGTTATAATTCCTGTCGCGGTTCTAGGCGCTACAGTCTGGAACCGTGCGACCGCTATGGTCGCAATTTCGAATACTGCCTTGGGCATGGATGTGTGTGATGTCCTTAGCTTAGTTAGGTTTAAGTAGTTCTCAGTTATAGGGGACTGACGACCTCAGAAGTTAAGTCCCATAGTGCTCAGAGCCATTTGTACCATTTTTTTAGTAATTCCTGTCCCTTTTTTCATTCACGAACAGTGCGATATGAAGAACTGTGGTAGGTAAGCCCCCACATGAACTCGAATTTCGTAGGTAACGAGACGGAAACCACATTTGTAGCCAAGTTCCCTGGAAATCATGCTCCTCTATTGGTTATACCACAGTTAGACCATTCATCGGTTTCGCACTATTAGAATTACAGTCTTCAAGAACATGGGATCTGGACTGCTGACGCTATAGGCACAACCATTCCAGCCATATTGGAACGGGAGTGGCTACATATGTATGGTCGTACTGCTGACAGAGCAAAATTCATCTATAGACATCAGAATAACTACATGCGTTAATATAGATTGTACTCCCTACAGTTTCAAAACTAATATCGATGTTAGACTGTCTACTCTTAGAAATAGACTTGTCTCAGGCTATAACGAGCTTGTCGAAAATATCGAACGTCTATTAAAAAATGAAAAAACGGAGGTGAGTAGACGAAACGATATACGCGATGTATTCCAAAGCACACAGAAGGGTACTCAGAGGTTTTAATTAATTTTTCTTCTTACGCCAGTAACCATTATTGCAGGGATTGAAAATATAAACACAGTAGCTTTCGCAGACACACGTCAACATGCCTTCCCGCTACAGCACTCGACTACATTCCTGTAATGGAGAAATTCGCTAATTAATTAATCATTACCTAAAATTCGCGTGCGGGTTGGATTGCCGATAACTTGGCAATTAGCGAACACTGCTCGCTTTGGCTTTATTCTCCGCGGATCGCTATCGGGTTGCGGTAATTAGTGCGAGAACGCATCAGCGAGCTTCGATGAAAACGTGCTGGCTTTAATCGATCTTCTGGACACCTTGCCTTCATTCCGAAAGTGGCCCCACAGTTGAGCTAGCCAATGATTAATGAGTCCGGCGGACAATTTGTTTCGGTTAGCGCACTGCACTGATGCTTCCTGCATTGACGGAGGGAGCTTCGCTGACGACTATTTTCGTCTTACCTGGGGTATTGACCGCCAACTATCATGGCTTGGCGAACGATGTGCAATTACAATTGTAATTGTGAAAGTCGAGGTGCACAGACGTGATCAAGAAAATAATTTATAATTTCTATGGTTTCGATAAACCAGTTTGGATAAAGACCTGGGTGGTCACTTCGTAAGAATCATTTATACTGGCCGACACTTCTACAACTTACGATCCACATAAAGGTCGATTATTCCTACTTACCTTCCTTGTGCTTTGGAAATTGGAAATTTGTGGTAAGGTCTTATGAGACCAAATTACTGAGGCCATCGGTCCCTAAACTTACACACTACTTAATCTACTTAAACTAACTTCCGCTAAGGACAACACACACACCTATGCCCGAGGGGGGACTCGAACCTCCGACGGGGGAAGCCACGCGGTCCGTGACTAGGCGCCTAAGACCGCTCGGCTACCCCGCGCGGCCTTAGTGCTTTGATTAGTCTCCTATTCAGAATAAGCCATGAAACATTAGAAATTAAGAGAGAGTATTAATCTTGTGAAATAGTTCACGATTTTACTTGCACGTAGCAGGATGGTTGGCCTGCCGGGCGTCGGGATAATGTCGCTGACTCAGAAAGTGGATGGTTTGAGTTCGGGACTCAGATATACCCAGGTGACTCTCCTAATCATCATAAGACGCATTTTCTCTGGTGTTATGGCACAAAGAGTAGACAGAAACACCCAAAACGGATAATGCTTAAACGGACAATGCTTATCGCATGTTTAATGTTGGGTATTTCACGCCGTGTGTTTCAACCAAAGTCCACTGTCGACGAAAAATGTCTGTGTGTTTTTCATTAAAAACAAAATGATTTTAATTGGAATTTTATGTGACGATTTGATAGATCAGTCCAAATTACTGTAGTGCTACGTGCGTTTTAACAGGGAGACATAGCGAAATCAGACTACCACAAATGTACGTACAACGAATAAACCTATCGAGGAACGATTTTCGGTAAATTGTGGCGAACACTGTGGCATTTTTAGTGACGTACGAAAATAATTTTTAACCTTTATAGCTGTCGAAGTATCATAGCGACTTCTGCATACTTTCATCTATAATGATAGTAAGAGCCATCGAAGGAGACGTATAACAAGTGTCGGACTTGAGCAGACAGTAACAAGTAAACACCGACGCCAATCACTATACCATCAAGAGTAGTCGATGTTCCACCAACTTGATGATGATGATGATGATGTTTGGTTTGTGGGGCGCTCAACTGCGTGGTTATCAGCGCCCGTACAATTACCCAATCTTTTGCTCAGTCCAATTTCGCCACTTTCCTGGATGATGATGAAATGATGAGGACAACACAAACACCCAGTCATCTCGAGGCAGGTGAAAATCCCTGACCCCACCGGGAATCGAACCCGGGACCCCGTGCTCGGGAAGCGAGAACGCTACCGCGAGACCACGAGCGGCGGACGCTCTCTTACGCGGAGTGCTATGCCCTCCAGTAACCGAGGCGACATCTCTGTTACAGTAAGTTAGAATCCCATCAATTAGTAGGCGACTGTCTGAAAATCCTATGTCGTTTCGTTTTGCCTTTATCTCAGCCAGAGTGGATTTTAGCTGACTTAGTAATTGATATTGCGAAAATAGATATGCCGATGGTCCGTAAACGATGCTACATCCACAATAAAAATCTACATCTACATTTACAGAAACACTCTGAAATCCACCTGGTGGTATGCGAAGCTTCCTTTGATACCACTAACTAATTCCACCCCCCCCCCCCCTTTCCCCGTTGTATTTGCGAATGGCGAGTGTGAAAAATGATTGTCAATGAACCTCCGTATTAGCTCTAACATCTCGGATGTTTTCGCCATGGTCATTTCGCTAGATGTACAGAGAATAGGCAATGTGAGCAGGGGTTGTAGTGGGATGGCTGTGCCTTACGGTCAACAACGCAGGTAAGACATATGTCGCGCCCGTCTGTGCCTGTTCAGTACGGAATAGGCATCAGTGCAGGTTGTTTACGAGTAGTGCACACTTCGTATTTGCTTTCAGAGGCCTAGGTCGACGTGCATTGAAAGACCAAACAGAGTTTCAAAGAACGCAGACTGTGGGGGCTCGATTAGCTGGAGCAGCAGTAACCAACACAGCCAACTTATTGAAGGTTTCAAAAGCAACTGTTTCAACATTCATGACAGCCTACACGAAACTTGGAAAGACATCATAGTAAACGCAACAGTGGGCACAAATCAAAACTAACTGACAGAGATCGTCGTACGGTAACACGAATTGTGTCAAAACAGCACAAAACTACGGCGGCTCATCTTCGAAACCCCGTATGTATCGACAATGTCCGCAGAGAACTCCATAAAGCGAATCTGCATAGACAAGCTGTTATGCCACAACCGTTAATAACGACAACCAACGCAAAGAATCGTAAAACATGGTGTCAGGAGGATAAATCCCGGACGGTTGATCACTGGAAACACGTCATATGGTCCGGCGAATCAACGTTTTCGTTATTTTCAACATCGGGACGGGTGTACGTCTGGAGAACGCCAAAAGAAGCCTACAAACGTCATTGCTTAATTCCAACGGCTAATCATTGAGGTACATGTTTGTGGTGTCGGCAGCCATATCGTGGTATTCTGCAGGTCAAAGGCCGTGTTTCATCCAACTATTATGTGAACAGTTTAGGTGATCAGGTGCATCCCATGATCCACATGTTGTTCCCCAACAATGATGTCATATTTCAGGGCGATAATGCAACCATTCACACACCAGGGACAGTAAAATCGTGGTATGAGGAGCATGCAGCTGAACTGCAGCGTCTTCCCTGGCCAGCACAGTCCCCGGACTTGAACATTATCGAACCCTTGTGGGAGGTACTGGAGCGCAAGCTCCGGAGTAGATTTCCGGCCCGCTCGTCACTACTGGAGTTAGAAGAGGTTCTGATCTAAGAGTGGCATAATATTCCACTGGAGACTGTACAATCATTATATGCCAGTACTCCAATCGTTCCCAATTAAGTACAGGTTTTCACATTATTTTTCCTATCCCCTGTATGTGGGAGGAAGTAATTTGTCCGAATGTACCCGCAAAGTACTGTTTCGAAATTTCAGCTAGTAACCTCTCCGCTTAATTTCTTCATAGTTTTCGTAGACTTCACTCCGAGAACAGCAACCGATTTTGAAAGTCATTAACGTGTAGTCAACAATTCAGTGAAATGTGGGAAAGATGAAATGCACTGGAATGAAAGTCGCTATAGCGAAAAATCGAACGTACATAACTGAACAGTAGGCTTCTGTATTATTAGGCAGTAACCGATATGGTAGTCGTTGAGACTCATCCCCATTTGATCCCCATTCCACCCCACCATCAACCTGAACGCTGTTGTGTGGGTTATTACAGGGCAGTATTTATGGACAGGTTGTGGAGGCTAGTACCTATGAACTCGCACTACAGTGGCCTACACCACAAACATGTTCTTATACGAGTATATGTAAAGGGTTTCTTTCCTATGAATCGTCAGACTAATTTCTTTGTTTCGGGAGATATTTGCAATATCGTTTTGCAATGTATGGCTGGAGTCATCCGAAACAAATACTGTTCTTCACGTCTTTCATACGAACCAGTCCGTTTTGTTTCCTGTTACAAACAAAATGATGTCTGAAGCGGAATTTTAGGTGCACATTCCTTAGAGCGGTACCAAAAGTAGTGTACTGCGATATTCATCTTATGCATGTGTAATAACAGGGACGGTGAAAAGCAAAGAATAGCCAGTGCTTAGGTAGTGGCATCACCGGCCGGGCCTGCACTGATAGCTATAGACTCCAGATACTCACTGCACAAACGAAAACGCAAAAGTCTCGCGGAACACCAGAGAAAACGCGCCAGGCAACTCTTTTGGATAGACACCCGGTGACAGTGAAAGCCCCCGGCGTGTGTTTCTACTTTCTGGCTAATCTCAGGAATTCCTCCAGGGATTCTTATGCAGTTTTCACTAATACATCGACTGATTCTCAAGGAAGATTTGTGTGTATAGTTTATAAATATTTCATGCAAATTACGTGCGCTGTGATGAACTCGAGTTACTCGCCACTTTGAAAACGGTGCCCTTGCAGCCAAGGAGTGAAAGGCAGAAATACTTGGAATGAATCATGCATATTACGATCCCAAGTCCCTCATCTCGTTTTCCTATCGGTATGTGAAGGCTAGTCAGAGAAATTGCTGTAAGGTATTCTGAAAATGTTTTCATCAACAGTTAGACTGGTTCACGAGGAGGGTTTGCGGACACAGGCGACAGACGTAAGGTCACCAGAAAATAGCGCTAGACTGGCATGAGCTACTTCTACAAGGGGGCCGACGCGAGCTGCAGTCGAATTCCCAAACAATCTGTGATGCAGGACGTACCGGATTTTAAGTTGGTAATTAGTTATACCCTTGCGAAGGTGGGGCGGGTCACCTGTTTAAACCACAGACGTCTTTGCTTTAGTACTGCAGTACGATTCCACTTAGAACCGAAAGATAAGCGCACGTGATTTTTCGGTATGGCATTATTCGTCTTCTTCATTGGACAGAAGATATGAATTAAGTTACGAATCAGTTTTCAGACCTCGTGGTCCCTCATTTCGGATTCAGGCGCCATCTCGGATTCAGGCGCCATGTCACGCACTGAGCCGCCCCTCGCGACGGAGATTCGAGTCCTCCCTCTGGCATGGGTGTTTGTGTTGTTCTTAGCATGAGTTAGTAAGTAGTATGTAAGTCTAGGCACCGATGACCTCAGCAGTTTGGTCTCTTAGGAATTCACACACATTTGAACATTTCCGGATTCCCTGCGGCAGCAGATAAAACGTGCGGCACTTTAGGTGCCACATCATTAAGCTTTTACAAGAATGGTCTTCCATTCGTTATGTCATTCAAACCAGTAGACATAAAAATTGTTTCCCTAATATCGAGATCGCCCACTTACGATTACAAACAGTAGCAAAAAATTCTCATTCCCAAAACAAAGCTAACCTAAAACAGGCTTACAATGTCCATGTTTAGAAAATGGGCTCAAATGTTTTTCACTCAGTAATGAAAGACAACTAAGTTATCAAGATATTATAAGCAGCGTCATTAATATGAAGAGCAAGCGCAAACAAATTATCCAGTAAAATTATCTAAAACTTTCATTTTAAATTTGATTGTTTGGGTAAGATAGATAAATTAGTTTGGTTGAAATATTTCTTTTTATCTTTCATTTATTTCAGAAAGCTCTTTAATTATAGCAGCAATATGTTACTCTTATTTTTGCATGGAGATGAATCTCGACAGTTTGTTGTTTTTTTACAAAAATATAGTAGTTCTTAGTATGTTTGTGAACTGAGTTGCGCTTATTAATGATTTTAATGCCCTAATCTCATCCATTCATGAAGCACGAATTGAAAAATAAAATTTCGTACTATTAAATTATATTCCTTAAATGCTATGTTATAGGACTTCAATTCGAAAAGCGCTCTAAAATGGGGTTATTTATCACAATATTTCCTTTACTGAGGGGCACATTACAGGTTCCGCCTATTGACATACATTTTAAGTACGACGCAAGGTGAATACTGACATATAACCGTGGCCCATCATCAGCCAAGGTGACCTGCCTTTTGGGTTTGTATCGCCTATGGCGAGGATCCTCCTCCAGTGGTAATCTTTGTGCCTTGTTGATACGAGCTGAAGGTAGATGTGTGGCGTGATCGTACGTGTTCGATCACGCGAGAAGCTGTGTCTGGGTGGTGGGGCTGTTAGCTGTTCTAGAACACTGAATAGGCAATTTGCTGCATTGTGACCCGTCTATCTGCTGTTACAAACTACGATAACAGAGATAATATCCCCGAATCAAGGTCCTTGCGATTATACGTTCAATGATTTTCCATCTGCGAAAAATCAGAGTTATGTGAATGTTTGTTCAGCGTTTACGTGTTGTCCAGTGGGTGTTATGGTAACACTTAATTTAACGGAATCCGACAGCGTCTATGAAACAACTTGTTCTTTTGGTGACGCAGGCATTAAATCCCAAAATAATGGTGTCCTCCTCTACACTGATAGAAACTTCCAAAGTTAGTTGCATGAGGAAGAGGATAAAAGCTACTTTCCTCGCTCCAGAATACCCGGAATTTATCATTACTAAGCCACTAAATTGACATAAGCAGTAATACAAAGAAAAACAGAAAAATTCTAGTTTTAGTGGCTATAAAAGCAGAATTACGAAAATATGTGCCAGATGTAATACAGTCTCATGAAACAATACTGTAAGATTATCTCGGAACCAATGACTTCCGTTTTTTATCGTGTTGCCACTTGGGACGAATGCATGCGGAAGTGGCTAAACATCCCTTTAAGAAACTCACGAGTGGACTGTCAAATATGATGCCCAGAACAGAGATAAAAAAATCGATAAATAAATAAAAATAATATAAAATATTTCGAATGCTTTAGAATCAATGTTATGTGATACTACTTTGAAATGTGGTTAAGCAACACAATACAGGATTGTAACTGAACTCCACACTAAAACACACAGTTACTGTGAAATGCACTGTTCAACACATTCGGTATTAAATCCGATTGCTCTTCTGCACTGTTTGAAATTAGGTCCTGCAATTGTTTTCGTGTACTGAATGTTCGCACCACGAATGGTAATTTTGCTCAGATAATGGCACAATTATCAGAGCTTGCAAAGCACACAAAATTACATTTCCTACATATTGGCGCAGAGTATAGCTGTATATAATAGTTAATATGCAAGCTTTAGAAAAAAATATAGGAGGTGGGTCTGTTTGCATATAAATAGCAATTGATTTACAAGCATCATTTCGTATAACCATACTCCTAACCTATGGAACTGGTTACGCAGAATTTAATTTTTCTAATGATACTCTAATTGTCCATCATGAATTTGTAACAATCCTTGAGCTACTTCTGCTTGCTGCGACCGACGAAATAAACACGCCAAATTTCTTTGTCCGTCGTCTTTAGAAGTTACTGTTCTTTATGTTGATTAGGAATATTGATAAAATACATGGATGGTGGGATACGAGCCTGACTGTCGCCGACAACCAGGAGTGATGGTCTGGGATGCCGTTTTATTTCATAGAGGACCCCTTCGGTTGTCATCTCAGGCCTCTTACAACACAGTGGTACGTCAATGATATTCTATGCCCCGTTTTGTTGCCCTTCGTGGCAAGCCATCTTGAGCTTACATTTCTGCAAGATAATGCTTGCCTGCACATGGCGAGAGGTTTTGCTGCTTGTCTTCTAGCTTGCTAAATCCTACCTAGTCCAGCAAGGTCGTCAGATCTCTCCCCATTTGAGAATGTTTGGAGCACTATGGGCAGGGCCAATCAACGGGATTTTGACGATCTAATGCACTAATTGGACATAATTTGGCACGAGATCCCTCAAACCGACATCCAAAAACTCTATCAATCAATGCGAAGCCGAATAAGTGCTTGCATAACTGCCATAGCTGTACCGACAGGGTACTGAATTGCTCGATTCGTCTTTCTCTTTCGCTTGAATAAATCTTCCATTAGCCCGAAATTGTAATCATTTGTTTGTCTGTGCGTGTAGACATGTAGACCACATCTATCGTTAATTCCTGTAAACAAGACCAAAGATATAGATAACGCATTGGAAGTTCATGCTGTGAACCACCGACAAAAGGACTCAAGTGGTCAACCGACAGCTAGAGAAATAACATTAACCATGATACGTATGCATGAACTGCTGTCCATACGGCCTTGCTCGCAGGAAATATGGCACATGGTACGGGGAAGAGTCGTGTGCTGACGTTTGGATTTTCTTCTAAAGCTTGCCAAAGATGTTCTTCCTGGTCAGAAGCCTTGTATTAGTAATATTACGCGATTATCAAACTTCGTGAATTTTTGTTACTAGCCGTACACATCTGTTGCTGGATAGTTCCTCAAAACTACAACTATATTTACTAGTCGTGAATTTTTGTTACTAGCCGTACACATCTGTTGCTGGATAGTTCCTCAAAACTACAACTATATTTACTAGTCTGCAAGCCATTTTATAGTGTGTGGCGTAGGGTACTTCATGTACAGTCGTCACCTACCCCCTTTCCTGTTACAGTCGCGGATGTTTCTAGCGAACAGCACCTCCCTGGCGATTTCCTGCTTACTAAAACTACCTGTAACGAAACGCACTGTTCTTCTTTTAATATTATCTTTTCCTCAGTCAATTATATCTGGTATGCACCGTTGCCACATTAGACGGCGGTGACAATTGATAGCTCCTCTGACCACCTGCCTTGTGATACATGTTAGTTGCAAACTGTGTGACTGACGCAGCGTAGTGTAAGCAGCAGAACGGTCCGGTATTCATGTCGGGACCAAGACGAGATGGTGTTTGTGTACGGCCAAGCAAATGGAAACGATCGAGAGGCATCATGGCTATACGAAAACAAGTACCTTCACAGACACCAACCACATCACACAAAATTTCAAGCCCTTTTTGTGAACATGGGTTCGTTGAGACAGCATGGGTTCGTTGAGACCGACGGACGTGCAGGGAGCGGCGAACTATGCGTACACTAGATTTGGAGGACCAGGCTCTACCGTACATAGTGACGAACCCTAATATATGCTCCACGAAAGTGACCCGCCAACAAGGTATAAACCAACGTACTATTATGTGTATTCTGCATGATAACGGCTACTATCTCTATCACGTCCAATCCCATATCGTGAACACTTCCTTTACTTGCGACGTTTTAGAATACCTATCTTAAAAATTTCCGTTGTAAAATTCTCCAACACTGTTAGTAAGAAAACAATGTTTGAATCACGTAAATAAATGTAAATATCTGAAGATGGGATGCTAGATATAGTGAAATGTCACCATGAGAATATAAAAGCCTATAAAAGCAATTGGCTGGTTACAGCTAATTAATTACTAATTATCTTCTCTTTGAACAATTGCACATTACCATTAGGTTAACAGCGAAAAATTATTATTTTCCAATGTTAACGCGAGGAAGAACAAAACAAAATACCCCACTGAGATAGGCAACCCTGTCGACAAACAATTAGGAGTAACTTTGCGAGTTTGGGCGTCATGCATGTCATTCGTGGGTTTGAAATGTATGGTGCTCATATTTACAAACACTGTAACCGCCCATTTATTAAAATATTTGTCCGTGAATGCTTTTTATTACCGATCACAAAACCATGGGTTGTTTATGTAGCACTAATTAAATTGAGCTATCATTTCTTTGTTCCTTTTAAAAAGTTTAAAAGTCTAAATCGCTTTAAATTCACATATCTCGGCTGTATTATACGGAAACCAAATTAGAAAAACGCAAACTTTCAATCGCAGCCCATTGCCCACCCGTGCTCCAGACGGAAGGTGGTGAAATACTCTCTTTTCCAAAGATGAAGCTCTTTCGGCAAACTCACGCAACACATTCCAGAGGAAACCGGACGCCTCATCTGTAACAGGCATAGATGGCGTTAGTAGCTTTCTGCTCTAAGTGCATGAAATGCTGTGGCCCGAACTGCCGGAGTTAGAGGACTTGCGTGCATGAGGTGTGCTTGGTTTAGTGAATGTACGGTTTGAGTTTCTCTTTTTACGACAAAGTTTGTGCCGAAAGTTTATGAGTGTCTTGTAATTAGCGTGTTATCTTTACGTTAAGTAGCAGTCAATCTTTTCCTACATTGTAACTGTTGGGTTAGGATTTAGTCTCGAAAGTTTAATTCGCGAAGAGAGACGCCAGGATTCTATTAACGCTACGACTGCATCGTAAAAACTCCTCGCCGCGCTAGTATGTAGGTCTCGTTTGCTTCTGTGGCCACCTCAGTCAGTTTCCTGTTGCGAGAGGAAGGGGTATTTCCCTAATCGCTTAAATGCGTGGATGCGGGGACGACTAGGCTCGTTTCTAGAGCGAGTAATTCTCGTGAGTGTGCGTTTCCAAATATCCTCGGGGAAAGTTCTAAATGTCCTCACTGGACGCAGTACCTTACAGACGTACCGTTCGTTCGAACTGGGAACGTGTAGCGAATGATCTGGGATTAGGGAAATTGACGAGTCGGTCTGCACCCCTCGTCAGGTTGAAGTGGCAAGCCGGGAGACCTCTGGGGTGGTGTCTGTGACGTAATTTAGAGGGAGGTCCCTTGGCAATCGGATTTTGGTAATTTATTATATTAACGGTATGTGACGTTTAGAATTCAAGCATCTCTAGGAGAGCAGTGCCTTGCAGCTTTCAAAGAGTCTCGAGAAATCGATTCTGAAATTTTCCGTGCGCCTGTAATACCCCAAAGTATGACCAATTTATCGACAGGCAGCATCGGACTACAGTAGAGAATTCGTGAATGGTTGTGTCTTGCCCGTGGTACATTTTTAAAGAAATATATATGTTGCAAGACCGTTTCTGTAGGAATAAAATACATGAAAATGTAAAAAAGTTTATTTTTTAAATGATTTTTTTTTTTGCAAATTTAAGCTATGTTTATTAACGATATTATATAAAAGTGACCTGTAATTAACACACGGTTAGTGACGATTGATCTCCTAGATCCACACGTTGCAATTCTGGCCGCACAGCTCTGGTGTTCTGGAGAGAGGAGCTACCCTCCTAATTACACTACTGGCCATTAAAATTGCTACACCGAGAAGAAATGCAGATGATAAACGGGTATTCATTGGACAAATACATTATACTAGAACTGACATGTGATTACATTTTCACGCAATTTGGGCGCATAGATCCTGAAAAATCAGTACCCAGAACAACCACCTCTGGCCGTAATAACGGCGTTGGTACGCCGGGGCATTGAGTCAAACAGAGCTTGGATGGCGTGTACAGGTACAGCTGCCCATACAGCTTCAACACGATACCACAGTTCATGAAGAGTATTGACTGGAGTGTTGTGACGAGCCAGTTGCTCGGGCACCATTGACCAGACGTTTTCAATTGGTGAGAGATCTGGAGAATGTGCTGCCCAGGGCAGCAGTCAAACATTTTCTGTATCGCCGGGTGATACGCCAGTATGGTGATGACGAATACACGCTTCCAATGTGCGTTCACCGCGATGTCGCCAAACACGGATGCTACCATCATGATGCTGTAAACAGAAACTAGATTCATCCGAAAAAATGACGGTTTGCCATTCATGCACCCAGGTTCGTCGTTGAGTACACCATCGCAGGCGCTCCTGTCTGTGATGCACCGTCAAGGGTAACCGCAGCCATGGTCTCCGAGCTGATGGTCCATGCTGCTGCACACGTCGTCGAACTGTTCGTGCAGATGGTTGTTGTCTTGCAAACGTCCCCATCTGTTCACTCAGGGATCGAGACGTGGCTTCACGAGCCGTTACAGCCATGCGGATAAGATGCCTGTCATCACGACTGCTAGTGATACGAGGCCGTTGGGATCCAGCACGGCGTTCCGTCTTACCCTCCTGAACCCACCGATTCCATATTCTGCTAACAGTCATTGGATCTCGACCAACGCGAGCAGCAATGTTGTGATGCGCTAAACTGCAATCGCGATAGGCTACAATCCGACCTTTATGGAAGTCAGAAACGTGAAGGTACGCATTTCTCCTCCTTACACGAGGCATCACAACAATGTTTCACCAGGCAACGCCGGTGAACTGCTGTTTGTGAATGAGAAATCGGTTGGAAACGTTCCTGATGTCAGCACGTTGTAGGTGTCACCACCGTCGCCAACCTTGTATGAATGCTCTTGAAAAGCTAATCATTTGCATATCACAGCATCTTCTTTCTTTCGGTTAAATTTCGCGTCTGTAGCACGTCATCTTCGTGTTGTAGCAATTTTAATGGTCAGTAGAATAGTAATGTTTTATATTCCAGTGTTGGTACGACATTCCGAGTCGTATGCCGCTATTGATGAGACATACTATATATTACGTCCAGACCTGCCAAGTACGGGATAAAAATCGTGGTCTCGTAAAGGTTTTAAACTCGCAATCTCGAAATTTACGCGGTCAGACCGCCAGAAGGTCAATTTCACGTCACTAATTGCAGCGTCAAGGTAGTGAAAAGGTTGACAACCCCTGTTAGCAATTGTGGGCGCGATGTAACTGCGAACAACCGATTTTCAGGTGAGTCCCTACTCCAAGAAGTGTCAGAAAAACACCGCCTAACCTTCGCAGGTACACCAAAAAAACAAATGGCAGATACTTATGGATCTGAAGGAATTAAGTAGAGAAATTTATTGTAGCATTCAGGAAGAAAGGAACAATAGTTTCCCATGTGCCACAGAATAAAAACAAAAGGATAAATGTGATTACGCTCTCCAGCATGAACACTGACGACGCAGTCTCCCAAGAAACCTAGAGAGATTCACATACTACAACCGTCACAAAATTGGATTGTTCGTTGTTGGCAAGATGTGCTCATCCTACAACGTTCAAAGAGGAAGAAGGAGGTGGAGTATGGATGTATTTTATTCAATTCTGAACATTAGCGGGATCAGTTTGCAAGTAATTAATTTGCTGAACGGGAATGAAAAAATACGACGTCGACTTTTTCTGAAGCAGCTTGGAAAAATTTGGAAATTTGTGATACGTTCCTATGGTTCAAATGGCTCTGAGCACTATGGGACTTAACATCTTAGGTCATCAGTCCCCTAGAACTTAGAACTACTTGAACCTAACTAACCTAAGGACATCACACACATCCATGCCCGAGGCAGGATTCGAACCTGCGACAGTAGCAGTTCCGCGGTTCCGGACTGTAGCGCCTAGAGCCGCACGGCCACCGCGGCCGGCAAGTTCCTATGGGAACAAACTGCTGAGGTCATCGGTCTCTAGGGTTACACATTACTTAATCCAACTTAAACTAATTTGGTGCAGCTGAGAACAAGTGTCGAGATTGTGAGCTTGTTTGCTCCAACAAGCAATACAGCACCCTTTTCTCAGTGTGCGGCGCCGTCTCAGGCGACGGCCGTGGTTCAAGGTCGTCAGAGCAGTTATGTGCGGTGCCTGTAATTCCTTATTTCAGGGAAATATGCGAAGTCACGGCTAGCAGTCTGTGAGAGAGATCGCAATTACTTTCTAACAGAGCCCTGAAATCTCGACAGATACCAGCGTGTGACATTCTCATTCGTCAGTCGTACCATGGACCAATTTGACTCACTTATACGGCAGTGCGCACAAGGAGATCAGACATCAAAGCGGCATCCCTGTCAGTAGTAAGTTTACTCTCGGCACAACGAATTGTCCAAGATGACTGAGATCTAAACTGTCGGTACAGCTAAGTCCTCACCACAGGCTCCCCAGTCAAGTCAAGACCATGGTGGTGCGGTGCCATGCTAAGGACAAGTGCCCCACGTCCACCCCACTCATAAAGAGAGTCAACACCAATACCCTCACCAGACTGGAATTTTAATCGGAAGACTCACTCCAGTCGAGAGTCTGAATCCAAAGTCCAAGTATCTTCCCTCCTCACATTCTATCAAACACCAGTGAACTCCACAAAAGCTCTCCCACAACCACCCCTACAAGGATTTTGTGCCAATAACAAGACTCCACGAGCTCCATGTCTCCCCTCTAACTCTTCTGCTCTAATCATCGGCCAATCCTAATCAAAGTTAACAACATTCTTCTCTTTTCAGGAGAAGCGTCCAATCCCATATTCGCAAATTCCTGCGCAGACTGCACGAGATGTTGTGCTCCCGAGTTATCTTTATCCCATGGCCACTTTGTGCCACGTGTTATTCTGAACGTTACCGCCTGTCTGACCAGGAACCCCGGCTAAACTAAGAGAAATGCTTTTGTGTTTTAACATGGATTGTTTTAGAGTAGCTATAAATGTTGTGTTCCTTCTAGAACTGTTTTCAAGGCCCAAGGTTTCCCAAAAACTCTGCAGGCCAAGGGGCACTACCTGACGGCTCCCTCAACAGCATCCTGGCCATGGTAACATGGAAATGCCCTTGAATTTTTATGACCACCGTCTCTGTTCACAAAGGCCTCTTCCGACACTGTCTTAACACATTATCCAGGCGAGCAAGATTTGTCTCGCACCCCCTGTTCTCACTGCACACTGGACTCGCATTCGGGAGGACGACGGTTAAATCCCGCGTCCAGCCATCCTGATTTAGATTTTCGGTGATTTCCCTAAATCGCTTTAGGCAAATGCCTTGATGGTTCGTTTGAAAGGGCACGGCCGACTTCCTTCCCCATCCTTCCCTAATCCGATGAAGCCGATGACCTCGCAGTTTGGTCTCCTCCCCCCAAATCAACCAACCAACCTGTCCCCACAGTGGCAAAAGGTGCCTAATATGCAGGTCCAGGTAGGCCGTTATTTTGTCTCTTCAAATGAGTGCATTGTCTGCAAAGCGGTGCGAGAAATTCAGTCACTGGTAACTGCTTCGAGATGTTCCTTTCCCTAATAGCTGCACACTGCATTCGCGCACCAATTATCCACTGCAAGATTTTCTGTTAAATGACCAAACTGGCTGCTTGTTCTCAACTCCTGGAAAATACTATTTGTAGGAGACCCACCATAAAGACCCCGCATGCATTAACAATGTAAAAGCTTCCGTCAATGCCTGATCATGCTCACATGTTCATGTCGTCTGGCAAAAACGATGCATTAGGTGAAAAATAAGAAAAATTGTAGCCTTGAATATGGAGAATAGCGAGAGAGTGACTCGTCCTCTCTCAGTATCGCCAGATTCATGTAATCTACTCACCAACGTGAATAGTCGTTTTTTGGCACATCCCACAGAGATTCTTGAGAATCTGATGGAATATTATCTATCTCTTCTACCTTACTTGATATTATTTCTTCCAAAGCACTTTTAAATTGTGATTCTAATAATCGACTCCTAACTAAGGTACGAGCATATGAGATTGGTTCCCAAATATGTGAGTGGCTCGAAGACTTCTTAAGTAATAGAACCCAGTACGTTGTCCTCGATGGTGAGTGTTCATCGGAGGTGAGGGTATCATCTGGAGTGCCCCAGGTAAGTGTGGTAGGTCCGCTGTTGTTTTCTATCTACATAAATGATCTTTTGGACAGGGTGGGTAGCAATGTGCGCCTTTTTGCTGATGATGCTGTGGTGTACGGGAAGGTGTCGTCGTTGAGTGACTGTAGGAGCATACAAGATGACTTGGACAGGATTTGTGATCGGTGTAAAGAATGGCAGCTAACTCTAAATATAGATAAATGTAAATTAATGCAGATGAATACGAAAAAGAATCCCGTAATGTTTGTGTACTCCATTAGTAGTGTAGCGCTTGACACAGTCACGTCGATTAAATATTTGGGCATAACATTGCAAGTAGATATGAAGTGGGACAAGCATGAACGGGTAATGACAGTTATGGTAAAGGCGGATAGTCGTCTTCGGTTCATTGGTAGAGTTTTGGGACGATGTGGTTCATCTGTAAAGGAGACCGCTTATAAAACACTAATACTTGAGTACTGCTCGAACGTTTGGGATCCCTATCAGGTCGGATTGAGGGAGGACATAGAAGCAATTCAGAGAGGGGCTGCTAGATTTGTTACTGGTAGGTTTGATCATCACGCGAGTGTTACGGAAATGCTTCAGGAACTCGGGTGGGAGTCTCTGGAGGAAAGGTGGCGTTCTTTTCGTGAATCGCTACTGAGGAAATTTAGAGAACCAGCATTTGAGGCTGACTGCAGTACAATTTTACTGCCGCCAACTTACATTTCGCGGAAAGGCCACAAAGATAAGAGAGATTAGGGCTTGTACAGAGGCAAATAGGCAGTCATTTTTCCCTCGTTCTGTTTGGGAGTGGAGTAGGGAGAGAAGATGCTAGTTGTGGTACGAGGTACCCTCCACCACGCACAGTATGGTGGATTGCGGAGTATGTATGTAAATGTAGATGTAGATGTAGATCGATCCACTATTTCTACTGCTGTTTCTTCTTCCATCACATCGTCAGACAAGCCTTACCCCAACAGAGGCCCTCAATGTACTCTTCCCCCCCATTAGCTCTCCCTTCGCCACTAAGGAGTAGGATTCCCATTGCACTCTCTACGTTACCACCTTTACTGCTTAGTGTGATAGATATTTTAGTTCTGAACTTCACGTACCATAAATATGCTGCATTTTTATTTTTAATAATGTTCAGATGCTGTGAGCAGTGACTTATACGTGCCCTCTTGTTCGTACTCCGTGCCCGTGACGCACTGAACATTGGGCGGCAAGGGAAAGGGGTGAATGTCGTTGCTGAGGGTACGGCCCTGAATCCCTGCAGTCCTGTACGCCTACTCTTCATTATCCGGGAAGGAGAGAGTGGCGGCATTGTTAACGACACGCACGAAATAAAGAAGACGAGGAGCAGCGGACGAGGCCGCACAGCTCGTCGGGGAGCCGTTATTTGCGGAGTCCGGAGCGACTGGGTCCCCGGTCCGCTATTGAGGCGTGGACGTCGGCTCTGCTCTTCGCCAGTGTCGGCCCGGAGAGGCAGTCGTTATTATGGAAATGCCGCGCGGCCTTCTTGTAACAAGGAAATTACTCGAAAATCCAATTAAAACGCGCGGAAGCCGCGAGTGGCGTGTGAAAGACGACGCGACGCGACCCGCGCCTCTTTTGTTTGGCGAGGGCGGCGCCGGCCCCAAGTGTCCGCCCAGTCGCAGCGGCAGCCGCGGCTGACGAACCGAGGGCGCGCCGACGGGGCGAGGCCAACCAGTTCGTCACGCTCCTGTTGCGAAGGCAAATCTGTGCACACGACCATGCGTGTTAACGTTCTACATTTCGTCTCCTTCACTGGTCGAAAAGCTATGGACCACATTAATATCGGCTAATTTCTTCCTTGAGCTTTATCATTTGTTCTGAGCTCCAGCATATGAGAATTTCTGATATTCTCAACCAAGAGATACGCGATCAGTTGTACTTTTTTTAAAATTTAAATTATCGATTGAAGACGCAATAAGTCAAGATTGCTCATAAAATCTTCTCTTGTGGGTAGACTACTAGTTTCGGCTAACCATCCAGCCATCTTCAGATCAAAAAACATTCTTGATTAGTGTTGGTGCCATTACGGCTTCACCCATCGGTAAATTCGTTCTTAAAATGCTAACATTCATACATGACACAGTTAAAAATTTGATTTTCAACTCGGCTAGTGTAGCAAAACGATGCTCATAAAACAAAGGCGTTATGCCGCCACAATATAGTGACTGATGCAATCAGTATTTACGTTATTTCGCAACAGAGATCATCTTATACACTACTGGCCATTAAAATTGCTTCACCACGAAGGTGACGTGCTACAGACGTGAAATTTAACCGACAGGAAAAAGATGCTGTGATATGCAGAGGTTGGCGCCGGTGGCGACACCTACAACGTGCCGACATGAGGAAAGTTTACAACCAATTTCTCATACACAAACACCAGTTGACCGGCGTTGCCTGGTGAAACGTTATTGTGATGCCTCGTGTAAGGAGGAGAAATGCGTACCATCACGTTTCGGACTTTGATAAAGGTCGGATTGTAGCCTATCGCGATTGCGGTTTATCGTATCGCGAAATTGCTGCTCGCGTTGGAAGAGATTCAATGACTGTTAGCTGTTTGCAAGACAACAACCATCTGCACGAACAGTTCGACGACGTTCGCAGCAGCATAGACTATCATCTCGGAAACGATGGCTGCGGTTACCCTTGACGCTGTATCACAGACAGGAGCGCCGGCGATGGTGTACTCAACGACGAACCTGGGTGCACGAATGGCAAAACGTCATTTTGTAGGATGAATCCAGGTTCTGTTTACAGCATCATGACGGTCACATCCGTATTTGGCGATATCGCCGTGAACGCACATTGGAAGCGTGTATTCGTCATCGCCATACTGGCGGATCACCCGGCGTGATGGTATAGGGGTGCCATTGGTTACACGTGTCGGCCACCTCTTGCTCGCATTGACGGCACTTTGAACAGTGGACGTTACATCTCAGATGTGTTACGACCCGTGGCTCTACCCTTCATTCGATCCCTCTGAAACCCTACATTTCAGCAGGATAATGTACGACCGCACGTTGTTGGTCGTGTATGGGTCTTTCCGGATACAGGAAATGTTCGACTGCTGCCCTGGCCAGCACATTCTCCAGGTCTCTCACCAATTGGAAACGTCTGGACCATAGTGGCCGAGCAACTGGCTCGTCACAATACGCCAGTCACTATTCTAGACGAACTGTGGTACCGTGCTGAAGCTGCATGGGCAGCTGTACCAATACATGCCATCCAAGCTCTGTTTAACTCAATGCCCAGGCGTAACAAGGCCGTTATTACGGCCAGAGGTGGTTGTTCTGGGTAATGATTTCTCAGGATCTATGCTCCCAAATTGCATGAAAATGTAATCACATGTCAGTTATAGGATAATATATTTGTCCGGTGAATACCCGTATCATCTGCATTTCTTCTTGGTGTAGCAATTTTAATGGCCGGTAGTGTATATGTTTCTGTTAATGTGGTACATGTGAATACTATGGTAGGTGATGCCCATTACGGTGTTCGAGAAACGCAACATTCGCCATAGATGTAGTATATATATATATATATATATATATATATATATATATATATATATATATATGTGTGTGTGTGTGTGTGTGTGTGGCTGGTACTGTAGCCTACATTGTCCACCACTAATGTGAATACATCGTATAAGCCGAGTGTGAATACTATGGGAGCTGATGCCCGTTACAACGTTCGAGAAACGCAACATCCGGCGTAGTCGTAGTATATACGAGGTGCGACAATAAAGTAATGAAACTGATTTTCTTTGCAAGATGTGGCAACCCTGCAGGCTTGCTTAGGAACAATATCTTTGACCTTGGTCTAAAGCAGCTTCTAGTCCAAGCAGCACATCGATGCAACTGCTCAGCCGTGAATTGTACTGTAATAAGTTAACACATGTTTGTGTCTCTCGTCACGGAAATGGAACCGCATAATATTGCGCAACGGTATGCCACTTCTTTTTTAGTTAAATTCGGTGATAAAGCGACGATACCTTATTGTAAGCTTCAGCAGGCTTTTGGAGAGGAAGTTTTGTCAAGAGCTCAAGTTTCCCGTAGGCATAAAAAGTTTAGTGAAGGCAGAACGAATGTTGAAGACTGCAGTGGGCGACTATCAACCTCACGGACGAATGTCAGTTTGGCCAGGGTGCGTGAACTCGTACAATCTGATCGAAGATCATCCATGAAAATGATTGCAGAAGAACTGAACATCAATCGAGAAACGATTCGTCTAATAATAACTGAAGATGTATGTATGAGAAAGATTTGTGCAAATGCGCCATTCCATATTGCTTTGTCAGTATAGCAATTTTTAACCTCAAAATAAATTTCAGTACTACCAGAGCCACCTTATTCACCAGATATCGCTCCATGCAACTTTTTTCCATTTCCAAGAGTCAAAATGGCGGTCAAGTGGCACCACTTTCAAACAACACAAGATGCCCAAAAAGCTGTGACGAGAGTCTTTGAAGATATTACAAGAGATGAGTTCCAGAAAGGTTATCATCGATGCCAGAAGCGCTGGAAAAAGTGTGTGCAATCAGAAGGGAACTACTTTGAAGGAGACAACACTAATCTTGACTAAAACGGTAAGCAACATTTTTTTTCCACATCAGTCTCATAACTTTATTGTTGCACCTCGTACATGTGTGGCCGGTACTATAGCCTACATTCTAGAGCACACATGTGTATACAACAACGTATATGTCGAATGCTGAGTTTTCGAACGTTGCAATGGGCAGCAGCAGCCACACTATTCATTGCACCACATCACAGAACCATACATATGATGATCTCTGCTGCCGGCCGGTGTGGCTGAGCGGTTCTAGGCGCTTCAGTCTGGAACCGCGCGACCGCTACGGTCGCAGGCTCGAATCCTGCCTCGGGCAGGGATGTGTGTGATGTCCTTAGGTTAGTTAGGTTTAAGTAGTTCTACGTTCTAGGGGACTGATGACCTCAGAAGTTAAGTCCCATAGTGTCAGAGACATTTTTTGATCTCTGTTACGAAATAATGGAAATACTAATTGTGTCAATTACTAATTTGTAACGTCATAGCTCCCTTGTTTTATGAACATCGTTCAACTACACCGACGAGGATGAAAATAAAATTTTTAATTATGTAATGTATGGATGTTGTTATTTTAAGAAAGATTTTACCAATGTGTGAGACTCTAATGACAGCAACACAAATCAAGGGTGTTTTATGATATGAAGATGTCAGGTTTATTAACCTATCCGAATAAAGAAAGTTTCCTGAGAGATCTTGACTACGTGCGTTTTCAATCGCTAACATAAAATTTTTGAGCCCACGCCTTGCTCTTTCTTCTTTAGGTCATGGCTGGAAGCTCAGTTGTCCCCAATATTCGTTCCAAGCAACCTTACAAAGAATTCCTCTATTTACCTACAGTAATATCGCCATTTTCTCCATTTTGTAGTCTTGTTAGTTTCTCGACGAAACCCAGCACCCTTTGATTTTGTTATAGTTGCTGATTTGAAGAACTGTGTCCAGACATCAATTTCCTAAAGCAATACTACGTATTCCTCAAAATAAAGCTGAAAAAATGACTATTTCTCAGCTATGTTAATCCTTTCCAATAGATCTTTTTCGTCCTGTACTGCCACTGCACTCGTAATATTTCCGCTGAAAATAAACTCATTTACATATAATGAAATTAAGCCTACGCTAACTATAAACTACACAATAAAACAAATTACACACATAGTAAAACACTAGACACGTCACGTTTTGTCTTTCATTTCATGTATTTCGTCACTTAGGTCCTATATTCCTTCAAGGTGTGGTACTTCTCGAAGCATTCAAACGGATGGAGTCCTGGTTTTCTGGAACGTGTTGCAGTCGTAAACAGTTTACCTTCCCGTTACTCCAAACAACCCAATCCTTACTGCTACTCGTTTCATTGGAGTAAATGAAGTGTGGCTGCTTTGATAGTCTCTCCTCGTCATCGAAAGTAGATAGTCTTCCCCTCTTTCTTCCGTTTGTGTTCGTTTCATTTCCTACAAGAGCTTTCGAAGTGTCACTGTGTATCTCTTGTCGCTCGAGTTGGGTTTAATGTTGCAAATAGCATTCAGATTGTACAGAATGAAGCTAGTGAGTACTGTTCCCTCCAAGAGCCAGTAAAACATCTTCTGTCACCACTTTTTTGATGTCCTGATGCAGCTGTAGGATGTGCAATATTGGTCTGACATGTTCACTCCATAAATGTTTGCCGGCCGTTGTGGCCGAGCTCTTCTAGGCTCATCAGTCCGGAGCCGCGCGGCTGCTACGGTCCCATGTTCGAATACTGCCTCGGGCATGGATGTGTATGATGTCCTTAGCTTCGTTAAGTTTAAGTAGTTCTAAGTCTAGGGGACTGATGACCTCAGATGTTGTCCCATAGTGCTCAGAGCCATTTGAACCATAAATGTTTTTATTATAGTCATAAATGACTTTCCGCTTTAGGAATTGTCCCTCTCTGCTGTGTTTGGGCAAAAGGCCATTGGCACAATTTTAGTGTTGTGCCAAGCTCTTAGAATGACTGCACTGCATTTGTTTTTACACACCATTGCCATTATTTTTTCTTCTTTATTATAGGTTTCATTGTATTTCAGTTTCAATCGCTTCTCGGTCATTTCAGCTAGTAGTTCTTTCCTGCTCTATTGAATCGCACCATTTATGTAATACCCTATGTCCAGGAGCTGCTTAGTGAGATCATACCCAGGTAGAATCTGTCCACATAAAGATGCTAACCACTTGGATAACCCATACAATCTGTAAGTTTGTCACACAAATGCGTAACCATCCTACTTCTAAATGAGATTCCTGGCCTTGGCATTGCCTGTCTAGTAGTCGCTCCAGAGTATGGTTCAAATCTCGTGACATACGCTGTTTGACTGTCACCCAAAAAATAACCGTTCATTCTCCGCTTCATTGGCTTGTTCTGATTATAATACTTGATAATGACACTTTCCTTGAAACCAATAATTATCTCGTCAATGCTTATGTGCTTTCCTGGAGTGTGAAATTCGCTGAAGTTGTTGTTCAGGACTGCTCTTGGCTTTTCATTGTAGACCCCATTGTGACGGCTCCCGTTAGATATTGTCTTGCAGTCGACCCGTCTTGGAGCACCCAAAAAAATCTGAAAATATCTTCACTACTGATATGTCTTTGTGTCCATTCTTCAGTGAAGTAATTCTGAATATCGGGCTACGGGTACATGCCATTATCCAAAATTACGCCAAAGAACACCTTCATTTCGCCTTCATTTCGTTGGAAGTAACATATTTCAAATCTTTAGAACGACCTCAGCTTCAGTGGCTCATTTTTTTTAATTTTAACGTAAAGCATACTCACTGTATTTTTTTATATCTCATTTGCCAGTCCATGTGCAAAGGAAAAACATCCCGTGTCATTAGGACACCGAAGAGAATGTTTAAATCGATTTACAACAATAAAATTGGCGTTCACAAAGTCCGGTTGACTTCCGTACTTTCGCTATCCGTCATAAGCAGGCTGGTCGTCAGTGTCACTACTAGTAGACTCTGTGTGTCCAACTCTACCAATTCCGGTACGAAATTTTTCATCTTCACTAACACTATTTTGTGAACTATAATCACTGTTAACATCGCTAAAATCACTCATACCAGTCACACTTTCATCCAATATTTCCAACACGATTTTAGGATTGTTACGTAAATTCACCATTTTGGGTCTTATGGTTCCGAATGACGCTTTTGAAATGAAACTGAAACGTGGAAACAAAACAATAACGTTATGCGTTGGACAGATGCGTTTCCTCCTAGTTATGTCGCTTGCTGAAAGATGTCGTAACACTTCAGTACAAGAAATACGACGGTGACAGCCCCGAAATACGAGTTATAACGAAGTGAAAATTGTGTCGGGCGATGCTCTTCTAGTCTATCGCGACACTTACTCGGCGGGGGCTGCCCCGCTGGTCGACCGATAGGGATTAAATGCAAAAGTCCGAAAATTGTAATATAGCTGCCGATAGCCGAAGAAGCTATACATTGAATCAGTTCTTATCATGAGACTATCAACATTTAATCCAACTAGCTCCTAAGCATCCTATAGCAATTAAATATCCTCAACGTGGTGACAAGTTTGTCCATACAACGGTATAACCTACAAATATTACTGTAATTGGCTAGACGCCATCAATGAAACCCGCTCAACTCTTGCGGAAAAGAAATATCGCGTGGTTAGGGCATCCCGTCAGGTAGGCCGGTCGCCCGGTGCAAGTATTTTTAGTTGACGCCACTTCGGCGACTTGCGCGTCGATGGGGATAAGCTGATGAAGACAACACAACACCCAGTCTCTGAGCGGAGAAAATCTTCGACACAGCCGGGAATCGAACCGGGGCCCCTTTGTACGACATTCTGTCACGCTGACCGCTCAGCTATCGAGGAGGACTAAATACAGAATGAAACTGACCCCTCACTTTTATGTGAAGTACGCAGTGTTGTTGCGAACGTGAAAACATACAATGCGTGTCTGGAAAGTTAGGCCGGCCGCCGTGACCGAGCGGTTCTAGGCGCTTCAGTTTGGAACCGCGCTGCTGCTACGGTCGCGGGTTCGAATCCTGCGTCGGGCATGGATGTGTGTGATGTCCTTAGGTTGTTTAGGTTTAAGTAGTTCTAAGTCTAGGGGACTGATGATCTCAGATGTTCAGTCCAATAGTGCTTAGACCCATTTGAACCATTTTTGGAAAGTAGGTGAATGATCTCAGAAAATGAAGGAGACAAGAGTTACAAACAAAATACCCTTACTGGCCTTCAAAGTTAATAATCTACTATTAGTTACGACACACTTCTGACATCGGTTGCAATTTTTTTATTTTTTTTTTTATTTTTATTTTATTTTATTTTTATTTTTTTTTTATTTTATTTATTTTTTTTTTTTTTTTTTGTAACAGTCAGCAAACGCTTCTTGTGGAATCGATTGAAGGCCTTGGACACGCTTCGATGCATCTCCGGAACGTCTGCCAATGATCGTGAATTATATTGCTTACACTGTCTTTGATCATCTTCAACTCTTCTGCTCTCATTCTCAAAGAAAGCCGCCAATCATCCACAA
Organism: Schistocerca cancellata; assembly: GCF_023864275.1. Classification (NCBI taxonomy): domain Eukaryota; kingdom Metazoa; phylum Arthropoda; class Insecta; order Orthoptera; family Acrididae; genus Schistocerca; species Schistocerca cancellata. The sequence goes on from NC_064631.1 coordinate 124,516,391, forward strand.
GCATCCGTGGCACTCGTTCGATGGTGTCTGGGTTTGCGTGTTGAGCCGACAGCGGCTGGTGCTCGACACAGTCCTTTTGCCTCTAAAACGTTTAAACCACTCAGTGACAGACTTTCTACTCACTGCTTAAACACCTTACACTTGCCTTATCATACCGTGATTCTCCGTCGCCGTTTCCCTTCATCTGAATCGAAACGTTAACGCATTGCTCCGTTCTGCGCTCCGTTTTGCAATGACACGAGTGCGACGTCGTTTGCGGATGATCGCCGGCTGTCTTTCAGAATGAGAGCAGAGGAGCTGAAAACAGGCAAAACCAGTGTAAGCACTGTTGGTCACAAACGTTCGCAGACGCTGTAGATATCCAACGACGATTGACCACGGTGCTTCGACGATCTACTTCTACACGACTACTTTGCAGTTCAACTTGAAGTTACCGCGGCAGAGGGTATGTCGAACCACTTTCACACTATTCCTCTAACTTCCCACTCTCATGAAAAGCGCGCTGGAAAAACGAGCATTTAAATCCTTCCATGCGACCTCTGATCTCTGTTATTCTGTTACGATGAACATTTCTCCCTGGGTAGGTGAGCATCAACCAAATATTTTCGCTTTCGGAAACCAAAGGTGGACAAATTTCGCGATAAATGTCACCGTAACGAAGCCTTTGTTTTAATTATTGCCACCCCAATTGCTTATTATATCCGTGAAACTCTCCTCCCTACTTCTCGATAATACAAAACTAGTGCCCTTCTTTGACCTTTTTCGGTGTCCTCTGTCAGTTCTATCTGGTAAGGATCCTATACCACATAGTGGTACTCTAGGTAAGGACGGAAAAGCGTAATATAGGCATTCTCTTTCGTAGATTTGTCGCGTCTGCCAATAAATATAGTTTTCGGCTCACCTCCACCACAATGTTATCTACGTAATCAACCCAGTTTAAGTAGTCCAGCCGGCCGGAGTGGCCGTGCGGTTCTAGGCGCTACAGTCTGGAGCCGAGCGACCTCTACGGTCGCAGGTTCGAATCCTGCCTCGGGCATGGATGTCTGTGATGTCCTTAGGTTAGTTAGGTTTAATTAGTTCTAAGTTCTAGGCGACTGATGACCTCAGAAGTTTAGTCGCATAGTGCTCAGAGCCATTTGATTTCAATAAGTAGTCCATAATTTCAGAAAATATTAGGTATTGACTAAATTTCACAAGCAGCATTTGCTGACAGTTTCCAACAGCTTTACAACTGATTTGTGAAACGTGCTACAGCAAAGAGTGATTAGTTTGAAGGTCCGTTAAGGTATTTTGTAAGCCTTATTACCTATATTCTCTCAGACTGTTCGCCGAAGTTTCTAGACGCACCTTGTCATATATGCAACAAAACTATTACCATCCGTACTGCGCGAGTAAGAACACTGTATCATCAATAGAACTGCCACAAGTATAATAAATGTCGACAAAGTTTAGCGGCCAGGTTGGATGAGGATGATGATTATGGGTGTAAAGAGACTAAACATCTGTCATCAGACTCTTATCCAAACCCTCTCCCACCCCACTTTCCCGCTCCCTGCCTCAGGAAGGTAAGTATATACACCATATGTACATCATCTATCTGCTGCTATAGTAAATTACAGATGCAAATGTGGGAAAGTTTTCTAAATGTTTGTGCAGCGTGTGTCTGAGGCGGGACGTAGGGGCCGGCTCGGTATTCAGCTTGTGGGGTGTGGGAAACCACCTAAAAACCATATCCACGCTGGCTTGCTCACTAACCCTCCGTAGGGCGAATTCTGTTCAGGTCAGTCACACCTCTCCGGATGAACAGATTATAAATTTTTCCCTGTCACTGAACACAGTGCCAATCTTTTTCTCCACAAACGTTAGGCCACCGATGTAGAGGACTTTATTGACTACTTCTCACTGCAGCATTGGAGCTAAAATCTCATATCGAAGCATGCTAGACTTCGTATTATACCACTTACTCGCTCTCTCGGGTTTACGATGTCACCTCATGCACTGCTTTGCTGGAGACAGGTAACCCTTCATGTCATTCTCGTACCACTGCACTCTGTCACCACTTATGACTCTATGACCTGTTAAAAAAAAAAAAAAAAAAAAAAAAAAAAAAAAAAAAAAAAAAAAAAAAAAAAAACACCACATCACATCGTTAATAGTTAAAAAATACACAGTTATTGGACATAAATGAGGCTAGCAAAATAATGCTATCGCCAGCTTTGAGGTATACCTTCCCCGACCCTGAACAGAATGAACGTAAGCTACAACCAGCGTAAGACACCGACTAAAAAGTGGCTCCCAAGAGCAAATAGTCACCAAAGGTAACACATTAAATATAATGGAAATCGAATAATGAACAACTGCCAACATGATTGACTTGGAAGTAGATATCCTCAGTTAAGTGGAACAATTTAAATCAGCTTATTAAGGGAAGTTTTCCGGTCCAATTTGTATACCAGCTTCGTCCCCTTCAGAGTCTGCTGGTGAAATATTTGCAGTTTTCTCAACAGCACTCGTTCAGCGGAAGTAAAGATTAAAGATTAAAAAGCTGTATAGGCCGCATCAGTTGACGAGACAGGACCATAATGAACGCGCTGAACTCCAGAGCCACGTCACTGAAATCGATTTGCTGCAGGAGTCTGGAACATTCGCCGTGTTACACCATTATTAAATACCTTGAAGAAAACTATCTACTGATAAATAACCAGCACGGCTCTTTATTCATGAGACGTAATGAGTGCTATCGACAGGGAATCTCAAGTTTATTGTTCATCTGATGCTTCTCACCAACGTGCTTGCCTGCGGCGTATTGTCTCAGCTGTCACAAAGGATTCGTGATTTCCTACGAGAAAGGTCACACTTCGTAACAGACACGAATTCATCTTGTGAGACCTTCTTTGTATCCGGGATTCCTCAAGGAAGCTTTATAGGTCCTTTGGCTTTCTTTATATAAACGATGTAGGAGGCAATATAAGTAGCCATTTTAGATTGTCTGCAGATGACGCTGTCGTTTACTGTCTAATAAAGTCATCAAGAGATCGAAAACAATTGCAATATGATTCAAACAACATGTCTACAAGTTGTGAATTGATCATGAACAGCAAAAAGTGTGAAGTAATCCACAAGAGTACTAAAAATATTTCGTTACATTCCGGTTACACGATCAATTACACGGAGTTATTGGTTGTCAATTCAGCTAAACAAAGGCGTTTTTCGTTGCGGAGAAATCTGTTTAACAAATTATAATCACTAACTTCCTCATCCGATGTTAAAATGTTTTGTTGACTCCTGTAACTTGGTGAGAAATAGCCATCGTGATAAAAAAACAGACATCAGAGCTCACGCGGCAGGATTTGGATGTGTATTTGTCCCACTTGCTATTCGAGAGTAGAAAGGTAGACAAGTAATCTTAAAGTAGATCTATGAAATCTCTGTTACACACGTGTGTGAACTGGAGAGTAATCATGTATATGTAGAAAACACGTACACTATCGAACGAAGTGGTGTCTTCGATAAGACTATGGACACGTATTCGGGAGAATCAGAATTCAAATCCTCCTATGGTCATCCATATTTAAGTCTTCTAAAGTTCCTTTAATTAGATTAATACGAGTAGCGGAAAGGTTCTTTTGAAAAGGATACGGCCCATTTCCATCCCTATCCCTGTCCTACCTTAACTTTTGCTACGTTTATAAAGATGCTATCTGGACCGTAAACCGTTATTCTTCGTGCCATTAACACAACACGGTCTCCGCACTTAAGTAAAACCTTTGTCGTGGGCTAAAATGGCAGTTTTGGAGCTAATTACTGACATCCAACAGAGAGTTTTTGTATTGTGAAATTATATGGAACGATATCGTCTCGGAGTCTAAATTCCAAATGAGGAGGACGTTGATTTGGCAAGTAGTGAAACTGATAGCCAAGTGGCGCAAAATCTAAGAGACAGCACCACGAAGGCTGCATTTTGGCGTTCTTACTCAATCAAATCTCGTTAAGAAAGCAGCCATACTATGCAGAAATTACAAAATTCGTTAAAATTTTCAAAACTGCCAACGTTTGTACATTTCAAATCAATAAAAACAACAGTATCGACCGCACAGTCATTTATTGAAAATAGACCGGTTTCGGCCTGTAATACTTGGCTATCTTCAGACAATGCACCACCCGGCTGTCGATGATAACGCTTCGGACAGCTTTTCTGACCCTAACCGCAAAGTTGACAGATTTCGGTTCCCAATAATGTTGCCTACAATATTGTGTTTGTAGATTTGTTCTTTGCTCTCGACCATGGCAACCATTGGTACGTAAATGGCTTATTCACAGAACTCAGATTACTCTTATTACATGGAAGTATGACTGTGCAGATCTACATGCAAATGATAAAAAAGCATCACCTTGAAAATTATCCACACTTTATCCAGAACTCGGCTTACAGGTTGTTACTAAATGTATAATGTGGCACGTCCGAGACTTCACTCGTCACCGGGATGAATGGATTTCGGTGTATTCTGATGAATTTAATTTTAATGGCGAGGTTGTTCTGTTTCATTTTAATCCTGAAAGTAGCTGCTCACGCGTAATTAAAATTATTAATTGTATTGACTTCGTGTCAGCGGCGCTCGCCATGCAAATAACTTTACACCGCACGCATTTATGCTTTGTGTTCTCTACTGTGCAGTACCACCCTAAATGGCCCTGTTCTTTGGTTGTGCTTGGATGGTGGATGTAACTCGCTAAATCAAAATGCTGTAACATTCGCTCTGTGTTTGTAATAAGGTGATGTGAGGTGTTAAGCGTCCACTGAAAATGAACTACATTCCTTATTTCACGTCACAATAGACTTGAGTTTTATTGAAAAAAAAAAAAACAGGTATGAAACACGTATTTCCCGGGAGCAGTAAAACTGTTGCGCATAAACAGGGGTAAAGTGGCCACTGATGCGCAAATGAGAAATTGAATTTCCAACTTAATATGGTTATTAATAGAACCTTCACCCTTATATAGTTTGATGCTGCATGCTGTATCACACAAAATATTTTTAAATGAAAAGGAAAATAAAGTACTGGAACTACACGAATAATATGTCTTTTCCCTACACAATGGCGTAATATTGGCAGGACAGTCACAAAAGGACCCCATATCTGTTATTCTCATTTCCGGACATATTTTGGACGCATCTTGGTGCGCTAGTACCTGAAAGAAATCGAAGCAGATGTAGCAGAACGTCTGAAATCGGTTTTTTTTGCGTTGGGGCAAATGTAACAGAACAGAGACAGTTCTAAATAGTATAAATTATTTACTTCGGAATCGTCACAAAGGGATAGAATGATGAGTGAGACCTTTCTATATTAAAGGGTTTAGAAGTCCATCGTATCTGTAGTATTATGCGTGATACAGGGAAATAACTAAGTCCTGCTGGGATAAAAACCTTGGCCATTTATATCGACGAATATTGTGGCACTATTCGCGATGTGACAAAATTTCGTCATTAATGGTACACACATGAAGCTATTAAACCGACAGAAACAACAGGGAACTATATTTATTGGCCAAAAGATGTTGTTTAAACACTGATATTATAAAAAAAAGTTCTGCAATACATGTAAGAGAATTAACATGAGTAACATAAATCACTTATCTTACATCATACGACTGAAGGTCAGAAGAGATTGTAATAAAATATTACGGGCAAGCTTTTGTATAAACCTCACAGACAACAACGACGGTGTGCATTAGAATGGGGTTTGACTACTTTTCGGCATGCAGCAACACTGTTCTGGGAAAATGAAAAAAAAAAAAAATCCACTGGCCACTTTTCCCACCCTGTCCACATTATATCCTGTCTTCCCTGTTATGTCATTTCTGTAGCTCCTATGTATAGAATTCACGAAGATATGGATAAACAATGCAATGAGTTCTAGCGAAAGGTAGAATGAAGAATATTACGAACTGAAAATATAATTCAAGAAGATTAGACTATTTACTTACTTCATGTAACACAGTATTTAAAGTCTTGGGAAATTTATGTCTTTAAATGAAAGAAAACGAATCTCATGCAGGTGGCTTACACGGAAATGTGTGATGTATATAACAAAAGTACTAAATACGCATTGGAGGTGGACACTGGAGAGTAGCGGTGAATTGCTATTGGACATTTTGGTAGCCAATATGGAATGGGACGAAATGGAAGACCAAGAAATGAGTACTTAGATTAGGAAGGATATAAGACAGGGATGTAGCCTTTTGCATCTACTATTCAAGATATAGTTCCAGGCAGCCATGACGGAAATAAAAGGTTGATGACGAGTGTAAAATTCAGGGCGGACAGATATCGACAATAATATTCGATGATGACATTGTTACACTATCACTCAGGAGGAATTACAGGATCTGTTGAAAGGAAGGTACAGTCTAAGTGAGTGCATTCTATGGACTGAGTAAAATGATGAAAGACGAAAGTAATGCGAAGTAGCACAAACGGTTAGTGATAAATTTATAATCAAAATAATGGACCACGAAGTAGAAATAGTGAAGGAATTCTGCTAACGTGAAGTAAAGTAACACTTGATGGACTAAACAAGGACATAAAAACCATACTAGCGAAGACAAAGAGGACAATCCTAGCAAACAGAAGTCTTCTTGTATTAAAGACAGCCTCCTGAAAATGCGAGTTTTTAGGACAGTGCTGTACGGTAGTAAAACGTGCTATGGGAAAACTGTAATGGAAATTAATAGCAAGGGCGGCAACATTAAGAGTGCAATGGAAATTTCACTGTTAAACGCAGAGGAGAAAGTGGATAGTTGGAAAGAGTACATTTTAGGCCTCTATGAGGAACTGCCGGATAAAGTGATGGATGAAATGGAGGTCCATATGGAAAATGTAGGGGATCCAATATTAAATTCAGATTTTTACAGAGCTGTGGAAGACTTGAAGTCAAATAAGGCGGAAAGCATACATAACTTTACTTTGGAATTTCTGAAAACATTGGGTAAAGCGGCTGCCAAACGACTATACAAGTTGGTATGTGGTTGGAGGTACACCACCGGACGTTCGAGAAAATATAATTCACACAATCCCGAGGACAGCAAGGGCCGGTAAGTGCGAGAACTTCTGGCCATCAGTTTAACGATTATAATATCGAAGCTCCAGGCCGATGACAAGAGTAATATACAAAACAATGGAAAAAAGTCAGGACTGGAATATGTCCAACAATGGCAGAGGAAGTTTCTACTGAAATGACTTTGGAGCGGGAAAGGAAGTCGTGTCTGACCGCATTACGCCAGTCAGAAGTCTCATGACTACAAGAAAAGATATACCTAGCATTAGTAAGTGATTTTACGTGAAAACTTGTCAACGACATGCATCTGTGCTCTCGCTTTATATCTGTACTTTGTCGCACGGTTGACGGAACAGGATGTTATTTAATAAGCTGCTCAAAATGCCTTTCGCTGTTATTAAATTCCTTAGACAGTATTTCCAGGAAAATGCAGCCTCTGACTTGATGAATCTTTTATTAGAAGTCTCTAGGATCGCCATATTGCTAGCGGAAATAATGCAGAAATAAATACATCAAAGTAATTTTCCAAATATTTTATTTTAACTACACTGCGCAGAGACATATTCTTTTCCGGCCGTGATTCCTTTGAACAAAAGTTTTATTTTTAAAAAATTTCTACATTTCGTAAGGGGAAGATCAACAGCGCAGTTCCAAGAATGTATCTTTCACTCTGCAACGTCGTGTGCGTGTCTATGAAACTTAATTGTAACTAGATATAGGGCCGTGCCTGCCATGAGCAATATTATAACTAGCTGCGCTACAAGCGTGCCATTAACTATTTAATTTGCAACTCCCCTCGCCCTTGGCTTGTAGAACCTGGATTGCTTCGATGTATCACTTTGTAACAGCACTGCCTGCGGAAGTTAAGAGCTTGGATCGAGTCCTGATACTGATACAATTTAAACACGTTAGGATGTTCCAAGGTCACGTTCACGAAAGACTACTGACTTTCTGCTGACTACACAGTGCTCCAGACTTCATTAGCTTACATCATATCTTCCGTTATAGATTAAGTGAATACTTTTAAGTGAGTGTCATGTTACAAATATACAGGGTGATTCAAAAAGAATACCACAACTTTAGGAATTTAAAACTCTGCAACGACAAACGGCAGAGCTAAGCACTATCTGTCGGCGAATTAAGGGAGCTATAAAGTTTCATTTAGTTGTACATTTGTTCGCTTGAGGCGCTGTTGACTAGGCGTCAGCGTCAGTTGATGCTAAGATGGCGACCGCTCAACAGATAGCTTTTGGTGTTATTGAGTACGGCAGAAGTGAATCGACGGCAGTTGTTCAGCGTGCATTTCGAACGAAGTATGGTGTTAAACCTCCTGCTAGGTGGTATATTAAACGTTGGTATAAACAGTTTACAGAGAATGGGTGTTTGTGCAAAAGGAAAAGTTCTGGACGGCCGAGAACGAGTGATGAAAATGTAGCACGCATCCAGCAAGCATTTGTTCGCAGCCCAGGAAAATCGACTCGCAGAGCTAGCAGAGAGCTGCAAATTCCACAATCAACTGTATGGAGAGTCCTACGAAAAAGGTTAGTTATGAAACCTGAACGTCAACTACCCGAGGCGATGGATCGGCCGCCAGGCAGCCCGTGACAGAGCACTTCATCACTGGCCTCCAAGAAGCCCTGATCTTACCCCCTGCGATTTTTTCTTATGGGGGTATGTTAAGGATATGGTGTTTCGGCCACCTCTCCCAGCCACCATTGATGATTAGAAACGAGAAATAACAGCAGCTATCCAAACTGTTACGCCTGATATGCTACAGAGAGTGTGGAACGAGTTGGAGTATCGGGTTTGATATTGCTCGAGTGTCTGGAGGGGGCCATATTGAACATCTCTGAACTTTTTCTAATAATTTCCGGGTATGCAGCCGGATCCCGTCGACATTCTGCCACGATATTTCGGCCCAGAGACGTCCGGCCATCATCAGGTGAGTACACAACTACTGAAGAGCCCAGGTGCAGTCGCGGTATTTATGCCGAATCTCGCGAGATTCGGCATAAATACCGCGACTGCACCTGGGCTCTTCAGTAGTTGTGTACTCACCTGATGATGGCCGGACGTCTCTGGGCCGAAATATCGTGGCAGAATGTCGACGGGATCCGGCTGCATACCCGGAAATTATTAGAAGAAGAAATACGCCGGGAAAACTTCAGAAGTCACATCTCTGAACTTGTTTTTGAGTGAAAAAAAACCTTTTTAAATACTCTTTGTAATGATGTGTAACAGAAGGTTATCTTATGTTTCTTTCATTAAATACACATTTTGAAAGTTGTGGTATTCTTTTTGAATCACCCTGTACTTTGTCATTACAAGAATTCGCCATGATACTGTTCTTTACTGTCTTTATTATCATGTGAAGTACAGGGTGTTTATAAATTAGTTATACGAAAGTAACATTTAACTGGGAAAAGGGTAAATAACTTACATAAATGTGTGATATAGCACTGAATCCAGTATAGCATAACGTTTATTACCGCCTAACACTGTTATTTCCCGATGTTCCGCTAGGTGGCATGCGCGAATAAGTAATTCCAACAGTCATCAACGAGTCATAGAACTGTGTAGACTGTGTGCGGTGATATTCATGGGTTCATGAATCCACTAGTACAGTACAGACTATTCAGGTCTAAATATCATCGGCAGCCACCTCAAACACAAACTGTCATTAATTGGTACAATCGCTTCACAGAAACTGGCTGTGTGTCTCATAGGACGCTGGGTCAGGTTCTGCCAGCAGTCTGCGACACAGCAATTGGACGAGTTCGGCAGCCCTAATTCTTAGTCCTGCCAAATCAACGACACGTTCCAGCTTACAACTGGATATGCCTAGTACTACAGTGTGGAAAGTGTTACGGAAACACCTGTCCTTCAAATCCTACAACTTGGAACTGTCGCAAGCTTAAAGAGAAAGTGACAAACAAAAACGAGCTGCGTTTTATGTAGAAACGCTTAATAAAATGCGGACTGAAGAAGGACTTCTGTTTAAGCGGTTTCTTTAGGGACAGAGTGCTTCCGGGAAATGTCAAGGATCTGCGACAACGTATAAAAGAAACATACATCATCACTTGCTTCACAGGATTTGGCAGGATACAGATGGGCATTTGTCATGTTACAAAAAGTAACCACGTTGGACATTTGTAACACAAACACACTTTACTTTAGCGTAATGATTAAAGCCACTTCAAAAGTGAATTATTAGTAGGTAATAAAACCTCTGTTTCGAACCAAGAACTGTAGCTACATAAATAAAAATAATCTACATCTACATCTACATCCATACTCCGCAAGCCACCTGATGGTGTGTGGCGGAGAGTACCTTGAGTACCTCTATCGGTTCTCACTTCTATTCCAGTCTCGTATTGTTCGTGGAAAGAAGGAATGTCGGTATGCTTCTGTGTGGGCTCTAATCTCTCTGATTTTATCCTCATGGTCTCTTCGCGAGTTATACGTAGGAGGGAGCAATATACTGCTTGACTCTTCGGTGAAGGTATGTTCTCGAAACTTTGACAAAAGCCCGTACCGAGCTACTGAGCGTCTCTCCTGCAGAGTCTTCCACTGGAGTTTATCTATCATCTCCGTAACGCTTTCGCGATTACTAAATGATCCTGTAACGAAGCGCGTTGCTCTCCGTTGGATCTTCTCTATGTCTTGTATCAACCCTATCTGGTACGGATCCCACACTGCTGAGCAGTATTCAAGCAGTGGGCGAACAAGCGTACTGTAACCTACTTCCTTTGTTTTCGGATTGCATTTCCTTAGGATTCTTCCAATGAATCTCAGTCTGGCATCTCCTTTACCAACGATTAAGTTTATATGATCATTCCATTTTAAATCACTCCTAATGCGTACTCCCAGATAATTTATGGAATTAACTGCTTCCAGTTGCTGACCTGGTATTTTGTAGCTAAATGATACGGAATCTATCTTTCTATGTATTCGCAGCACATTACAGCAACGGAAGTAAACTAGAAGTAAAACTATGTTACTGCTATGTACAGTGGGTCATCGTAATTATTTTGGCACGTTATATTTGTTATATATTTTCATTATCTACATCTACATCTTCAGAATTGATGTCGCAAATTTTTTTCTGGAGAAGTACCGGTTTTTCAGGAGCAGAAAATTTTAACAGATTGCCTTCAAATGTAAAAAGTTTAGTTACTAAACCAGTTCATGAGAGTACTAACTGATTAGTAAGTGGATAACTTCTACCACACAGACAAAGCAATCAGACATCCCGATCTGGCCGGGACAGTTTTGACGTTTGGAGTCCAATACCCTTGTCTACATGGTGATCTGCCGGGACGCCTAAATGTTACGGATTTGACAAATCGTTTCGAACTGTCGGTGATGTGCAATTTCAACAATAAACTTTTTTATATTTCTAGCGTTTTAAAAGTGTCTATACTTCGTTTAAATATCATATCCCTAATCCAAAGTACCACGACGCGTCGTGTTATGAAATGTGTTCATACGATCCACGTGATGATCCATTCAAGTTCGAGATACTCAATATTTGCGCTGAAGTTAGTATTACTGAACTGGATTTGCCTAGCGGTCACCCTAATCCTTTCATATGTATTTCGTTGGCGTGAGTACGGAAGGACGCCTAACACAGCTAATTGGTTTTTCATTTACTTTGTTCAGACTGAAAAAAAAATGGTTCAAATGGCTCTGAGCACTATGGGACTTAACAGCCAAGGTCATCAGTCCCCTAGAACTTAGAACTCCTTAAACCTAACTAACCTAAAGACATCACACACATCCACGCCCGAGGCAGGATTCGAACCTGCGACCGCAGCGGTCGCGCGGTTCCAGACTGAAGCGCCTAGAACCGCTCGGCCACTCCGGCCGGCGCTCGGACTGCAACCAACTCCACAATTCCCGAACGGCACTGCATTTTCGGTTCGGAATCTCAGAAGAGTTAAGTAACGTATGCGTAATCCAGTACCGCAAACAATGTGATGTAACTATTTTTAATTAAATCAAATTTAGGCAAATATATAAATTGTTTACTTTTAAAATAGGTATCAGTTCACAATAAAGAGAGTTTGGATTTCTATGACTTCTGAAATTGAAAAAGAAGCAAATATTTGCTGCGTCAATCTCATTCATTACTTAAGTATGGGGCCATGAACATCTGAGTGTTAAAAGCTGTGTGTAGCTACGTAAGCGAATATTGTGTCCGGTTTACAGACTTTTAGAATTTAAGTGTGTTATAATTATGGAATAACTAGTAATCTACATTCGTTTTAGGTTATGTTTGTTACATTATCTTTTGGTGCCTACTGTTCATTCGTTGTAAGCTTAAATAATGTGTAACAATATCAGAGGCTTGTTGCATTTCGAGCAGAGAGCAGTTATAAAACTGGTCCTAGCTTCGATTCACAGAATATGGTCACCTTATCGTAGATGAATTTCGTAGAACAAACAACTGACTGTTACGGTGTATATATGTCTCACATGTCTGAATTTAGAATTACTATAGTGCGGATGTACCTATAAAAAGAAGAAAATGTGGTCAAAAAATGAATAAATAATGTGCAAAGAGATTTACGTTGCTTGCTTCATTAGTCTTTCAAAAAATTCGTAAATATCTCTTACTTTATAGGCTGACTGAGGAGAATGGACCCTTAAGCCGAAGCGCTGAGTATAAGCTTTGACTCCACGAATAGTACCAGACTTTGGCACAGCTTCTGTTTATCTGCGCAATATATTTTACAAACTGTTTTATGTTTTGACGATTCTTGGTTGCAACAGCTTGTACTCATCTTGTGGAGTTTGGTATGAAGCAATGAAATTTAAATTAATTTGAAAATGAAAAATGTTCGAAACTTTTCCGCCATCTGCAAGTTCTTCGACACTAGCTCACTTTAGGTCTACAAAAGAAAAACTGGCTCAGAAGTTTTTATTAAATATTTATCTTTCTTCTTCGCCACATACTACACACGTTCTGGGAGATCCTTACTGTGTGCTACTGTACGAAAAGAACTGTGAATCTAATCAAAAATTACTAATACTTGTTGAAAAGTTGGTTTATTTTACAATATAAGCGGTTACATATTCATAATAACGTTACTGAAACGTATTATTTCTATCACAGCCAATATTCACTGACGTTGGGTAGACTGCCAACAAAATGAGGACTGCCTCACTGTAAGACCTTTGCTGTATGGTACTGTACTGGCAGTTGACCATCAACGTAAAGGACCCTGATAACCTTTCCTTGAGTGGCCATATGCCCCAGAAACAATGTAAATAAATTTAATGTAGTGGTCATATACAGGTGAGGAATTCCGGTCTGTTGTATAACATTATTGGCACCATATCACTGAGAACGTCCACTAAATAGCTAGGAGTAAACAACTGCAATCAGTTAAAGTGGAATGACCTCATAAAAGAAGCTGAGCAAGGCCAGCTGCGCACACCATAATTCATCCGTAACATTATTCGACCGATTCTTGAGTATTGTTCACCAGTCGGGGGCCGTCACTAAATTCATTTAATGGAAGATATAGAGAAGATCCAACTGAAAAATTCACGTTTCATCGCGGTATGAGAGAGCTGCGGATATGCTCAAAAAAGTCAAATGGGAAACACTACAAGAGAGGTATTGTGCGTCACACGGAGGTTTAATATTCAAATTCCGTGTGAGTACGTTCCGAGAAGACTCGGGAATATTTTACATCCTCCCAAATGAATCCTCCCTCGTGAAATGAGCACAGCGAGAGAATTTAGAGAAACTAGAGCCCACACGAGATTTATCGACAGTATTATTTTTCCACGCAGCCATTCACAAATGGGAAGCGAAAGAGGAAAAGACGGTGGTGTGCTCTCGCCATGCATCGTAAGTCGACTTGCGGAGTATGGATACCTACCGGGAGGTTATAATTAAAATGTAGCAACTAACATAGATCCAGTGTAGGCTGTAGTTATCGTATGGCAACGAAACTTAACAGACATTCTAAGGCGTTGATCCGTAACAGACTTACGCTGAAAAGGAAAGGTCTTGAAAGTATCCGATTGTTTGTTGTTTCCTTCTAGCTCTCTTGTTACTTCTGTAATACATGCTGTTGTTGACTCCTTTTCCAGAAAAACTGGACTGCTTGTTTCACTAGCCTGTTCTCCTCCAGAACTGCCCAAAGCGGATTAATCCTCACTCTGCCTTTCCTTTAGATACTTACTCTATTTCCATAGATCTCCTCGTTACTTTTCAATTTGAAATCACCCGTAGTTTGTACACTCCTGGAAATTGAAACAAGAACACCGTGAATTCATTGTCCCAGGAAGGGGAAACTTTATTGACACATTCCTGGGGTCAGATACATCACATGATCACACTGACAGAACCACAGGCACATAGACACAGGCAACAGAGCATGCACAATGTCGGCACTAGTACAGTGTATATCCACCTTTCGCAGCAATGCAGGCTGCTATTCTCCCATGGAGACGATCGTAGAGATGCTGGATGTAGTCCTGTGGAACGGCTTGCCATGCCATTTCCACCTGGCGCCTCAGTTGGACCAGCGTTCGTGCTGGACGTGCAGACCGCGTGAGACGACACTTCATCCAGTCCCAAACATGCTCAATGGGGGACAGATCCGGAGATCTTGCTGGCCAGGGTAGTCGACTTACACCTTCTAGAGCACGTTGGGTGGCACGGGATACATGCGGACGTGCATTGTCCTGTTGGAACAGCAAGTTCCCTTGCCGGTCTAGGAATGGTAGAACGATGGGTTCGATGACGGTTTGGATGTACCGTGCACTATTCAGTGTCCCCTCGACGATCACCAGTGGTGTACGGCCAGTGTAGGAGATCGCTCCCCACACCATGATGCCGGGTGTTGGCCCTGTGTGCCTCGGTCGTATGCAGTCCTGATTGTGGCGCTCACCTGCACGGCGCCAAACACGCATACGACTTTTCTTACAATCCGTCTTTTAAGTATCTCTGTACTGGTCAGCTTATAGTTCATCATTAAATTTTCACGTCCATAGAAACATTCCAGACATTCATCTCTTGCTGTAAATATTTTTTATCAAGACACATGCTCTTTCCATTGTTTTAACTTTTACGTCTACTACAATTTTTTTCTAGTCCATTTATTAGTATAGTTTCTGCAAGATATCCAGATATACTAATTTGCGCTATTTACCTATTACTGTTTCTATGTATTTACGTGCTTTTTTAAAATTTTTCAAGCATACTGTTTTTCAGAGGCAACTCCATCGCTTTGTTTCCCAAGCTCAACTGATATGAAACTAGAGACCCAATGCAGTTCACAATGAGGGCTTCGCAGTTAATATAGAATGACAAATGTTAGGATTTACGTAAAACAATACCTCCTAAATAATTATTCAGTGATAACTTAATAATTCATGTTATTGGTTTACGTGAGCGGTTGGATTCCTGCAATTCTGCCTCTGCTGTCTCTATGATCAATACCTCGAACAAGAGCAGAATATACCGCGCGTCACGTAAGTACGATATGAAATGTCATGTGTTTATTAAAACAGGCGAAATGCATTGCACAACTCGAAAGCCAAGTAGATCCTCATAGATAAAAAAGCCGGTGTAACCAATATTTTTCGTAGCTGTTCGTAAACCAAGAAATTAAATTACCTGAGACATCCACTGGCTTATTACGGCGTACTAATCCAATCGACGGACACAGGCATACTTTTTAGTTTTTTGAGACTCTTCTCAGACAAAATATAAAGTTCTTGAATATGGTGAGTCAATCTATTTTTGTAGCCAAGTCGAATCAATACGGCAAGTTCCATATAAAACCGGTACGCCTCACGCACAGGTTAGTCACCCCAAGTCGAATTGCTTGTGAAGTGATAACACTGTCTCAAAAGTTGGCTACGTGGCACAATGTCTGGAAGTTTAATGAAGCTGTGTGATCGTGCGTCAGTTGTGTGGAGCTCGTATTGTTGAGTTGTTGCAGAAACATGGCAGTTTGTATTAGAATAGCGAATAGATAAAGACAGGCATCAAGGCATGTAAAGAAATGTTTCAAGCGAAGTATCCCGGTATGAAACTCACCGTGACCAGAAATATTCAAGAACTGTACAGAAATTGAGAGCTGCAAGATCCGTTCAGCATGTGCAGTGGAATAGGCGAATGACAGTGGGGACCCCTGAAACTACTGACACAATTCGCACGGACATTGCGAGAAGGCCCCGTAAGTCGGTAAGTAGGTTGTTGCAGCAGGTTGGAGTACCCTGTACATCATGTCGTTAGGTACTAAAAGACACGAAATTGAAAGCCTATCGTGTGACTGTCGTCCAAGAGTTGAAATTTGAGGATCAGGAAAAAAGGAGTTCATTATTGTAACTGGCTGTTAACTTTAACTGCTTACTGTTACTTGGTCCCCTTGCTTTACTTCGTGTCAGGTGAGGCCTGGTATTACTTGTCACGTTACGTTAACTCTCAGAATTGCACATACTGGTCTTAGGTCAACCCTCACATTCTGGGTGGAGGACCTCTCCACTCAGAGAAGATAGGTGTTCGGTGTGCGTTGTCCGGCATGTGCATTACTTTAATTACGCCTTAAACAGTGCCAGATGTCTAGTGATCTTTGAGTCTTTCTATGCACAATTGACAGATGCAGAGAAACTCTGAGCAGTATTCCAACAACATGGAGATACCGCTCAAATATTCAACCAAAGTATGACCCACATCACCAACGTGTTGCCTGAAGACAGACTTGTCAGAAGAGACCACTGACCCCAAGATCCCCGGATTTAACATCTTTTCATTTTTATTTATGAGCCGTTACGAAAAAGCAAAGTGTTTGCTGACAATCCTTGCACAATAGTCGATCTTAAACGGAACATTAATAGAGAAATTAACAACATCATGCTTGCAGAATTACAGCGTTGATAGTAACTTCATCACACGAGGCCAGAGATGCCTGGAGCCCATGGCAGCCACTTCCAGAATCTCTTATAAACAGGTAACTATATATGAAGATAGTAACTGTTCTCGGAAGAACAAAATGCTTCAAATGGCTCTGAGCACTATGTGACTTAACAGCTGAGGTCGTCAGTCCCCTATAACTTAGAACTACTTAAACTTAACTAACCTAAGGATATCACACACATCTATGCCCGAGGCAGGATTTGAACCTGCGACCGTAGCGGTCGCGCGGTTCCAGACTGAAGCGCCCAGAACCGCTTGACCACTCCGTCCGGCTCGGAAGAACAGATACGATTGATTACCGTGCAGATTTTCTAAAATAAATGATAATTAATTGGATCCCTCAGCTGCCGACAGGTGTTGTTGACGTATCTTGATGGGGCAGCTGAAAATGTGTGCCCCGACCGGGACTCGAACCCTGGATCTCCTACTTACATGGCAGACGCTCCAGCCATCTGAGCCACCGAGGACACACATTAATAGCGCGACTGCAGGGACTTATCCCTTGCACGCTTCCCGTGAGACCCACATTCCCAACTGTCCACAGACTACATACGTAATGTTCGTAATAGATGCTTTGCTCATTCACTCGTTACTTGCGCCTACTTAAGTCAGCTCAAAATGAATTAACTTGTATTACATCCTGTATTCTATGCATCACATCCTCAGTGCGAGGGAAGAATTAAGAGCCAGTGGACCATATACTGTGGGATACAGATAATCTTTTTTCACGCGTTAAATACGTGATTGCAACAGGTTGAAGGAAAACTAAATGTTATGAGTCATCTTCGCCACAAGAAGTACTGTCGTTTTTCAGAGAACTACATGTAGAGATTTAGATGTATAAATGTAATCGATAACATCCCAGAAGAGTCTAATTCTTATTTCTCTCCTAGCTGCAGTGGTGATGTAATACACTCCTGGAAATGGAAAAAAGAACACATTGACACCGGTGTGTCAGATCCACCATACTTGCTCCGGACACTGCGAGAGGGCTGTACAAGCAATGATCACACGCACGGCACAGCGGACACACCAGGAACCGCGGTGTTGGCCGTCGAATGGCGCTAGCTGCGCAGCATTTGTGCACCGCCGCCGTCAGTGTCAGCCAGTTTGCCATGGCATACGGAGCTCCATCGCAGTCTTTAACACTGGTAGCATGCCGCGACAGCGTGGACGTGAACCGTATGTGCAGTTGACGGACTTTGAGCGAGGGCGTATAGTGGGCATGCGGGAGGCCGGGTGGACGTACCGCCGAATTGCTCAACACGTGGGGCGTGAGGTCTCCACAGTACATCGATGTTGTCGCCAGTGGTCGGCGGAAGGTGCACGTGCCCGTCGACCTGGGACCGGACCGCAGCGACGCACGGATGCACGCCAAGACCGTAGGATCGTACGCAGTGCCGTAGGGGACCGCACCGCCACTTCCCAGCAAATTAGGGACACTGTTGCTCCTGGGGTATCGGCGAGGACCATTCGCAACCGTCTCCATGAAGCTGGGCTACGGTCCCGCACACCGTTAGGCCGTCTTCCGCTCACGCCCCAACATCGTGCAGCCCGCCTCCAGTGGTGTCGCGACAGGCGTGAATGGAGGGACGAATGGAGACGTGTCGTCTTCAGCGATGAGAGTCGCTTCTGCCTTGGTGCCAATGATGGTCGTATGCGTGTTTGGCGCCGTGCAGATGAGCGCCACAATCAGGACTGCATACGACCGAGGCACACAGGGCCAACACCCGGCATCATGGTGTGGGGAGCGATCTCCTACACTGGCCGTACACCACTGGTGATCGTCAAGGGGACACTGAATAGTGCACGGTACATCCAAACCGTCATCGAACCCATCGTTCTACCATTCCTAGACCGGCAAGGGAACTTGCTCTTCCAACAGGATAATGCACGTCCGCATGTATCCCGTGCCACCCAACGTGCTCTAGAAGGTGTAAGTCAACTACCCTGGCCAGCAAGATCTCCGGATCTGTCCCCCATTGAGCATGTTTGGGACTGGATGAAGCGTCGTCTCACGCGGTCTGCACGTCCAGCACGAACGCTGGTCCAACTGAGGCGCCAGGTGGAAATTGCATGGCAATCCGTTCCACAGGACTACATCCAGCATCTCTACGATCGTCTCCAAGGGAGAATAGCAGCCTGCATTGCTGCGAAAGGTGGATATACACTGTACTAGTGCCGACATTGTGCATGCTCTGTTGCCTGTGTCTATGTGCCTGTGGTTCTGTCAGTATGATCATGTGATGTATCTGGCCCCAGTAATGTGTCAATAAAGTTTCCCCTTCCTGGGACAATGAATTCACGGTGTTCTTATTTCAATTTCCAGGAGTGTATTTTGATGGCGAGGAGCAAAGCATATGATTTATGTCCCTTTTATTATTTTTTTTCGATGCTATTTCCAGTTTGCAGTAGCATCTTTATTTCACACGCGACTGCATTTAGGCTATGACCTAGGTGACAATCTGAGCAGTTCTCTTAGGTTGTTTGCAGATAATGCTGTAATTTACCGTCTAGTAAGGTCATCCGAAGACCAGTGTCAGTTGCAAAGCGATTTAGAAAAGATTGCTGTATGGTGTGGCAGGTGGCAGTTGACGCTAAATAACGAAAAGTGTGAGCTGATCCACATGAGTTCCAAAAGAAATCCGTTGGAATTCGATTACTCGATAAATAGTACAATTCTCAAGGCTGTCAATTCAACTAAGTACCTGGGTGTTAAAATTACGAACAACTTCAATTGGAAAGACCATATAGATAATATTGTGGGGAAGGCGAGCCAAAGGTTGCGTTTCATTGTCAGGACACTTAGAAGATGCAACAAGTCCACTGAAGAGACAGCTTACACTACACTCGTTCGTCCTCTGTTAGAATATTGCTGCGCGGTGTGGGATCCTTACCAGGTGGGATTGACAGAGGACATCGAAAGAGTGCAAAAAAGGGCAGCTCGTTTTGTATTATCACGTAATAGGGGAGTGAGTGTGGCAGATATGATACGCGAGTTGGGATGGAAGTCATTAAAGCAAACACGTTTTTCGTCGCGGCGAGATCTACACTCCTGGAAATGGAAAAAAGAACACATTGACACCGGTGTGTCAGACCCACCATACTTGCTCCGGACACTGCGAGAGGGCTGTACAAGCAATGATCACACGCACGGCACAGCGGACACACCAGGAACCGCGGTGTTGGCCGTCGAATGGCGCTAGCTGCGCAGCATTTGTGCACCGCCGCCGTCAGTGTCAGCCAGTTTGCCGTGGCATACGGAGCTCCATCGCAGTCTTTAACACTGGTAGCATGCCGCGACAGCGTGGACGTGAACCGTATGTGCAGTTGACGGACTTTGAGCGAGGGCGTATAGTTGGCATGCGGGAGGCCGGGTGGACGTACCGCCGAATTGCTCAACACGTGGGGCGTGAGGTCTCCACAGTACATCGATGTTGTCGCCAGTGGTCGGCGGAAGGTGAACGTGCCCGTCGACCTGGGACCGGACCGCAGCGACGCACGGATGCACGCCAAGACCGTAGGATCCTACGCAGTGCCGTAGGGGACCGCACTGCCACTTCCCAGCAAATTAAGGACACTGTTGCTCCTGGGGTATCGGCGAGGACCATTCGCAACCGTCTCCATGAAGCTGGGCTACGGTCCCGCACACCGTTAGGCCGTCTTCCGCTCACGCCCCAACATCGTGCAGCCCGCCTCCAGTGGTGTCGCGACAGGCGTGAATGGAGGGACGAATGGAGACGTGTCGTCTTCAGCGATGAGAGTCGCTTCTGCCTTGGTGCCAATGATGGTCGTATGCGTGTTTGGCGCCGTGCAGGTGAGCGCCACAATCAGGACTGCATACGACCGAGGCACACAGGGCCAACACCCGACATCATGGTGTGGGGAGCGATCTCCTACACCGGCCGTACACCACTGGTGATCGTCGAGGGGACACTGAATAGTGCACGGTACATCCAAACCGTCATCGAACCCATCGTTCTACCATTCCTAGACCGGCAAGGGAACTTGCTGTTCCAACAGGACAATGCACGTCCGCATGTATCCCGTGCCACCCAACGTGCTCTAGAAGGTGTAAGTCAAGTACCCTGGCCAGCAAGATCTCCGGATCTGTCCCCCCATTGAGCATGTTTGGGACTGGATGAAGCGTCGTCTCACGCGGTCTGCACGTCCAGCACCAACGCTGGTCCAACTGAGGCGCCAGGTGGAAATGGCATGGCAAGCCGTTCCACAGGACTACATCCAGCATCTCTACGATCGTCTCCATGGGAGAATAGCAGCCTGCATTGCTGCGAAAGGTGGATATACACTGTACTAGTGCCGACATTGTGCATGCTCTGTTGCCTGTGTCTATGTGCCTGTGGTTCTGTCAGTGTGATCATGTGATGTATCTGACCCCAGGAATGTGTCAATAAAGTTTCCCCTTCCTGGGACAATGAATTCACGGTGTTCTTATTTCAATTTCCAGGAGTGTATTTAGGAAATTTCAGTCGCCAACTTTCTCTTCCGAATGCGAAAATATTTTGTTGAGCCCAACCTACATAGGTAGGAGTGATCATCAAAATAAAATAAGAGAAATCAGGGCTCGAACAGAAAGGTTTAGGTGTTCGTTTTTCCCGCGCGCTTTTCAGGAGTGGAATGGTAGAGAGATAGTATGATTGTGGTTCGATGAACCCTCTGCCAAGCACTTAAATGTGAATTGCAGAGTAATCATGTAGATGCAGATGTAGATGTACAATCCAGGGACTGCCAGTGCCCTAATACTTAGAAGAAAACCATACGCATATTACTTTTGTTGTGTCGGGTTAAAAGGGAATCTCGATCACTCTTCACACTAAGATGAATTATTTTATTGGATAACGGAGGTGTCGTCCCCTCTGTCCTGAGCTTGTAACAGTTTCTGTTGGTGGCAAACTTCAACAAGAAAACAATACCAATACGAGAAAGAGAGAAATTTCTTATAAAATGTGCTGCCAGAGACCTATAAAATGTATTTTTGTATTTTTCACCCTCATTCACTCTTATGCAGTTCGAAATGTGCAACCTATTTGCATATTTCCCTTGTTATATTTATTAACAGATGCTACACACAGATGAACACTACCTACAGACACTACATTTAAAATGAAGCACTTTGTGGGTTGAAAGCGATCGCGATCAAAGTGTTAGACACACAAAACGAAAATAAATCCCCCTGCCGGAGTGGAGAGGGGAAGACATAACGCTTTCATTCACTTATTGGAGTCGAGGATAACCTCTCGTCTTCTCTGATGTACGCGGCCATGTCGCACAGGTCTGTTGACATTTAATTGAATAAATTGAATTGGGTCGTTCGCCGAGGGCTCTTGGATGACGAGGAACCGGACGAATTGGGATAGAGAGAAGAAGAGGGCGTTCTGGCCAATCACAGCCCCCCCCCCCCCACCCCGTAAACGTGCCCCGACTTTTACTGCGGAACTTGCGACCCCCCGTGTCTAATCAGACAAATGTGTTTTCGATATCGATGGAGCCAGGCGCCCGCCGCGATACGCTACGCTACAACATCCAATTAAGATTTTGTGCGTCCTCACCGTACGCTGCGCAGAGCCGATGAAGTGCTGTGACGGTCCTAATCTCCGAGACAGACTGAAAACTTCGTTCGCAAAGTCGTTGTCTGCGTGGGGGTCCACAGACCCGTCGCTAAAGTTAACTGCCGCAAAATTCTTTTGTGGAAAGGCAGGTAATCAGCTTCCTTCTTAAGGAGATATAATTTGCGATCTCAGTAAATGTTCACCAGGACACCCTGGGATTTTAGTTGGCATTAAGGCTAACGGTAAGAAATCTTGTAAATTACATCATTCAGTCTTTTAGTGTTGTCAGCTGATTGTCTACGGAAAGTTTTATGATCAGAGAATGTGTACTGGACTAGTTATTTGAAAACAATATTTTTGCTTTATTATTCTCATATTGAAGTTCTTAATAAACCACGCCGTGTAACATATCCTAAGTTGTACACAGAAGACTATTAGTCGCAAGAGTTCCACCTAATTCACTGAACACAACATTCGTTATTTATCGCTGGTTGCATTACACAATATATCACCGCATAAAAGTTCCTTAGATTTTTGCAAATGTTGCGGTTGTTGCCGTGGAGACGTCAGATTTTTGCTAACTTTGTTACTAAGCCCCGAAGGTGCTCTCTCTCTCTCTATCTCTATCTCTCTCTATCTCTCTATCTCTCTCTCTCTCTCTCTCTCTCTCTCTCTCTCTCTATCTATCTCTCTATCTCTATCTATCTCTCTATCTCTATCTCTATCTATCTCTCTATCTCTCTCTATCTCTCTCTCCCCCTCTCCCTCTCTCCCTCCCTCTCCCTCTCCCTCTCCCCCTCTCTCCCTCTTCCTCTCCCTTATTTTCTTCTATCTATCTGTCTATATCCGAATCCCTTCTTTTCTTATATGGTCATATCGAAACAGACCGAGAATCCATCGCAGCATTTTCATTTCCAGGGTTTGGAAATGTTTATGGTTATTCGTCATTGGACAACATTCTGCACCATAACGGCTGCTGGGCGTATCACGGCCTTGTAAATATTTTTCCTCTATATGGTGGGGCATCATTTTATCGCGGACGAGTCTGGTAATTTGTCAGCGGTAGAGCCAAGTTGGGTCTACCTTCACCTATCAGAACTTGCATCGCATAGTGGGGTGATAATTCATCGTAGGTACTGAAACCCATCGTGATAATTGATGCTGGTGACACCATTGTTTCGTTGTCACATTCCAGGTATTCGATCTTCTGGGTATTAACGTGCAGCACATTCTCAGATAGCCTGTCCGTCCAAGTTCGTGCACAACGCAGGAGTGCAGGGCGTGTTTTCAGCTATCATATCAGCTGCGTTAAGAATTGTTCAGGCATATGCTGTCTCTACCCAAGAAGTTGCATAAAAACAAGAAAGGTATAACAGTATACCAAAAGTTACTGTTTATCCTTTCGCAAAGAGGATGGGATCAGTCGTGCCGACTTTTTTTCACTTTACCGTTGTAAGTGGCCAATGATTTGTTGTTTGATACTTCTTTCTCAATTCGTGGAAGCTTTTCCCTTTAATTCAATAAACTGGATTGGTCACGACCCTCTACATTCTGCAAGAGCGTTACTTAATAATGTGATGTCCCACTGCTCCAAATATACTCTGTTTTTATAATATTTTGGCACTGAATCAGCATCTAATGTTGTATTTCAGTAGTCTGCATCTCCCTCTTTCTCTCTCTCTCTTTTTTTTTCCAGACTTCCGACTGGTCTGTTGCGGGCAACACGGATTTCTCTCCTGCGCCAGCCTCTTCATTTAAGAGTTGCATTTGTACCCTACGTCAATTACCTGCCGGAAGTATTCAGATCGCTGGATGCTGTCCCCTGATGCCTTACAAATGTCCCTCCTTCTTGTCAGTTTTCCATATGTTCCTTTCCTCGCCATTCTGCAGAGAAAATCCTCGTTCCTTACCTTATTAGTTCTCGTAATTTTCAAAATTTTTCTGTAGCACCCCACCTCAGACCCTTCAATTCTCTTCTGTTCCGGTTTTCCCACAGCCAACTTTTTATTACTATACAATACTTTGCTGCAAACGTACATTCTCAGAAATTTCTTCCTCAAATTAAGGCCTGTGTTTCATACGAGTACTCTGTTCTTGGTCAAGAATGCGAACTTTGTCTGTGCCAGTCTGCTTTTTATGTCATTGGTTAGTGGGTCACGAGTTATTTTGCTTCCACACTAGCAGAATCTTAATTTCGTCTACCTCGTGACAACCAGTTCTGACATTCGGTTTCTCACTGCCCTCATTTCTCCTACTTTACGTTGTCTCTTTCTTTCTCCGGTTCACTCTCAGTCCACATTCTGTACACATTAGATCATTCCATTCAACAGATCCTTCTTTACTATCACCGAGGACAGCAATGACATCAGCGAATCTTATCATTGATATCCTTTCAACCCGAATTTTAACCCTACTCTTATCTTCATTTCGCTTGAAAAATTGATTTTTATTTCTGTTGCTGCAGTAGTTCTCAAGTACCTGCAGTTTAGATACGTTTCGATGTTCGTGTTGTGAATATTTGGAAACCGTGTATTTGTTTGTATTATACAATGTATTAAAATGCTTTTTTTTTATTTTCCATGTTTGATCTCAAGTATACAAAACGCACTAACGCTTTCAATATGTTGCCACTATCCTCAAATCATTACATTGCATTACTGCGAAAGCCTTTAAACATTTTAGGGAAACAATCTCAGTATCGTTAGGTCAAGATTGTCTAAGCTTTTAACTGTCCACCATATCACTGTATGGTTTGTTAGTCTTTACATATCGTCTTGACGGAAAATCCTCGATATTTGTTTCATATGTTATTCTTCTTCGACTGCAGTAATAATTTTTCTAATCTACGCTTCTAGTGCTACCTATCCATAGGTGTATTAGCATCTACCCGTACAAGCTGTCCTTTCTTCCCCTAAGTTTTTATTCCTTGTAATTATCACTTTCGAACTTGGTTTTCTTAATTTCTAATGTGTTTCTGCAGTCCTTCGACCTTCTGCTTCTCCCAATTCACAGTGTCTACGTTTCAATTCAGAACAAAGGTATAGTACAGTTTTAAAAATATTTTCATATATACTACGTCTACGTTTCGTATCATTAGTATCTTTTATTGCGAAAGATTTCTTCTCTTATAAAAATTTGTTCCTGACGTCTATCGTCAGGTTCTGCTTCCTACTATACAGAATTCTCCATAGTCTTGTACGGTTCATAGCGATTTGGTATTGTCCTTCCGATTGATCTTAAACACCGTTGTTTTAGTTTTATGTACAACATCATCTAACTGTTGAAGAAAGAATAGCCTGAAAGACTGATGGAATGTAGCTGTGTGGATGAGACTTAAAGGCTGGGGAAGAAAAACCCAGACTAAATCCCGAATGCTGTCCGCGTTGTTGTAATTATTTGATGGTGGGATATGACCTATGTAACTGAGATCACCATGAACAACATCACTTGAATTCTGTTGTCAAATTTTCAACTTCACTCTTCGGTCAGAGCAATTCGATTAATTGAGTCAGAATATGACAGATTATCTTTTCTTATTTCATATGTCCGCCAGAGAAAATACACTACTGGCCATTAAAATTGCTACACCACGAAGCTGACGTGCTACAGACGCGAAATTTAACCGACAGGAGCAAGATGCTGTAATATGAAAATGATTAGCTTTTCAGTGCATTCACACAAGGCTGGCGCCGGGGCGACACCTACAACGTGCTGGCATGAGGAACGTCTCCAACCGATTTCTCATACACAAACAGCAGTTGACCGGCGTTGCCTGGTGAAACGTTGTTGTGATGCCTCGTGTAAGGAGGAGAAATGCGTACCATCAAGTTTCCGACTTTGATAAAGTTCGGATTGTAGCCTATCGCCATTGTGGTTCATCGTATGGCGACATTTGTAATCGGTGGGTTCAGGAGGGTAATACGAAACGCCGTGTTGGATCCCAATGGGATCGTATCACTAGCAGTCGAGATGACGAGATGACAGGCACCTTATCCACAAGGCTGTAACGGATCGTGCAACCACGTCTAGATCCCTGAGTCAACAGATGGGGACGTTTGCAAGACAACAACCATCTGCACGAACAGTTCCACGACGTTTTCAGCACTATGGACTATCAGCTCGGAGACCATGGTTGCCGTTAGACTTGAAGTTGCATCACAGACAGGAGCGCCTGCGATGGTGTACTCAACGACGAACCTGTGTGCACGAATGGCAAAACGTCATTTTTTTGGATGAATCCAGGCTCTGTTTACAGCATCATGATGGTTGCATCCGTGTTTGGCGTCATCGCAGTGAACACACATTGGAAGCGTGTATTCGTCATCGCCATACTGGCGTATCACCCGGCGTGATGGTATGGGGTGCCATTGATTACACGTATCGGTCACTTCTTGCTCGCATGGACGGCTCTTTGAACAGTGGACGTTATATTTAAGATGTGTTACGACCCGTGGCTCTATCCTCGATCCCTGCGAAACCCTACATTTAAGCAGGATAATGCACGATCGCATGTTGCAGTTCCTGCACTGGCCTTTCTGGATACAGAAAATGTTCGACTGCTGCCTGACCAGCACATTCTCTTGATCTATCACCAATTAAAAACGTCTAGTCAATGGTGACCGAGCAACTGGCTCGTCGCAATACGCCAGTCACTACTCTTGATGAACTGTGGTATCGTGTTGAAGCTGCATGGGCAGCTGTACCTGTACACGCCATCCAAGTTCTGTTTGACTCAATGCGGAGGCGTATCAAGGCCGTTATTACGGCCAGAGGTCGTTGTTCTGGGTACTGATTTCTCAGGATGTATGCAACCAAACTGCGTGAAAATGTAATCACATGTCAGTTCTAGTATAATATATCTGTCCAATGAATACCTGTTTATCTTATGCATTTCTTCTTGGTGTAGCAATTTTAATGGACAGGTCCCGGCGGAGGTTCGAGTCCTCCCTCGGGCATGGGTGTGTGTTTTTGTCCTTAGGATAATTTAGGTTAAGTAGTGTGTAAGCTTAGGGACTGATGACCTTAGCAGTTAACTCCCATAAGATTTCACATACATTTGAATGTTTATGGCCAGTAGTGTATTTTCAAGTAACAATATAATTCATATTAACGTTTCTTAGTAGCTCATGTCTTGTTTTTCTGCAAAACCAAAGCTAATCCTGACAGAATAACTTCACTCACAGAAGAACCAGAAGTCCTTCTTATCTTTGATCTTAGTTTAGCTTTTATATTGCAAGTTTCAGACATTCCAATATTAGCACAATGGTCTGTTTTGGCTGCATCCAGTACCAAGAGCAAGATTTATGGGCTGCAGCTTTTTTTGGTTTTGTTTTTCGAGACATCAGTCTTCTGACTAGTTTGATGCGGCTCGCCTCAAATTCCTCTCCTGTGCCAACCACTTCATCTTAGAGCAGCGCTTGCAACCTATGTCCAGAATTATTTGCTGAATGTATTATAAACTCTGCCTTCACCGACAGACTTTATCCTCTATGGCTCCCTCTACGTTAAACTTCTCGCTATTCACATTTTCACCACTTATCATTACTTTTGAGTTGTTCCGGTTTATTCTCAATCCATAGTCTGTACTCATTAGACTGTTCATTCCATTCAACAGATCCTGTATTCCTTCTTCACTTTGACTGACGATATGCAGTGCCTTTGAATTTGAGTGAGGCTAGCAACACCATCGGGGGATCTTATCGTTGATATCCTTTCACCATGAATTTTAAACCCACTCTTCAAGCTTTCATTTATTTCCGACATTGCTTCTTCGATGTATCTATTGAACAGTAGGGGTGAAACATTGCACCATTGTTTTGCACTCTTCGTAATCCGAGCACTTCGTTCTTGGTACTCGTACCTTATTTATCCCTCTTGGTTCTTGTAAATATTGTACATTACTCGCCTTCCCTATAAATTATTCCCGTTGTTCTCATAATTTCGAACATCTTGCACTGTCGAACGCTTTTTCTAGGTCGACATGTCCAATAAACGTTTCTTTATTTTTCTTCGATTTTGCTTCCTTATTAAATGCAGTGTCAGAACTGCCTCTTCGCTCTTTTACCTTTCCCAATGCCAAACTGATCGTTGTTTAAATGACCCTCAATTTTCTTTTCTATTCTTCTCTATATTCTTCTTCTCAGCAGCTTGGATGAATGACTGTTAAGCTTATTGTGCGACAGTTCTAACAGTTATATGCTCTTGCTATCTTCGGAATTGTGTGGATGATATTTTTCCGAGACACTGGTGGTGCAGCGACAGTCTCGTAGTTTCTACAAATCAGTTTAATAACAGTTTGGTTGTCACTTTCCGCAGCGATTTC
The DNA here is from genome assembly GCF_023864275.1 of Schistocerca cancellata. Lineage (NCBI taxonomy): Eukaryota > Metazoa > Arthropoda > Insecta > Orthoptera > Acrididae > Schistocerca > Schistocerca cancellata. The sequence continues at coordinate 124,545,281 of NC_064631.1, forward strand.
CGTGAAATGTTATGTCATTTCTGCCTTATTTAACCTCTTTCAAAGTGTGACTCTATAATACTGGACCGCTATGTCAACCCTGTCGACTCTAGTTTCTTCTCACACGTCAGCAGACAAGTGTCCCCCCCCCCATCAGGGCTTCAGCCTATTCTTTCCACCTATCTCTCTCTCTCTTGCTTTTGGGCTTAGCAGTGGAATGTTACCATCGTTGCTTTTAATTTCACAGTAGGTTGTTTTGACTTGTTCTAGATGCTAATTATTTCTTTTTTCCGACGAGTATTTCTTTATCGATTCGTTCAAATCTCTCCTGCAGTCATCTCGCCTTGCTGCCCTGAACTTGTCTTATATTTCATTCCTAAGTGATTATATTACTGTATTCCTGTGTTTCCCTGAACATTTTTGTACTTCCTTCTTTCGTCGGTCACTTGTAGTATCTCGCCTGCTAATCAAGGTTTCTTCGCGGTTACCTTACTTGCACGTGTGTCTGAGTCTCCACCATCTCTGTTTGCCCTTCTTACAGATGATCACTCCTCTTCAGCTGAACTTCCTACTCTGGTATTCCTTCTCACAGTATCCACATCCTTAGCGAACTTCAAACGCACATCATCATTCCACAGCACTTCATTATCCCACGTCCTTACACTGTGATTCTTTTGGACGATTTTCTTAAACTTCAGTGTACTCTTCATCATTCCGGGTACACCTTACAAACCAATGTCCGATTTCAGAATCTCTGTCTGACCATGATGTAATATAGATCGAATCTTCCGTGTCTCCTGGTGATTTCTAAGTACACCTTATCCTTCTGTGATTCTTGGGCAGAGTATTCGTTATTATTGTTTGATTTTTTTTACAGAACTCAATTGATCTTTCTCCTGTTTCATCCTGCTACCAAGGAGATAATCTCCTATAACAGTTTCTTGTATTCCTTCCCCTACAACAGCGTTCCAGCCTCTCATGATTATTACATTTTCATTTACTTTTATATGTGAAATTCTCAAACTCCTCATTTACTTTATTTCTTCATCTTCTGCTGGCTACGTCGGCATGTATACTTCAGCTATCGTTGTGTGCGTGTGTAAAGGCGTATGGGTGAGGAAGTCGAATCGCCAATCTGATGGATAAGCAGGAGATGAGGGCAAGGTTTCCAGACTCCAGGAATAGTACCAGAGAAAACCGCAATTCTGTTCAGTTGATAAATTTCCTAAACAAATATTCGGAATTAATGTTTTCTTTAGTCTGCAAAGATATTGCTCGGGGCTTTAAAGGGATGTTATGGCTGGCTTACGTTGAGTGAGACCTGAATCAGTCAATGTTAATTCCCTAAACTGTTGTTCAGATTAATATTTTTTATTAACTAAGGAAATTATTGGAAAGGCTGTTGTCTTTTCTGATTTGGCCAAGAATCGGAAGATTTTAGCTGATTAAACAACTGCTCTTTTGTAGCTATCTTTGGTATTGCTACAGAATTACTTAATCTTAGGAGAGGTTGTAAATGTCGTCTGTTCTAGCTGAACCGTGAAATGATGTAAAGTAGCTAAGAAATGTTTCAAATTTATTATTTCCATTTTTTAAAATATGGTTTTTGTAAAACGTTATTTCGTTTAAAAGTTTTAATTTTGCCATATTCGAATGTGAAGAGGATTGGCAAAAAAAATCTATTTTTTAAAATACTATGGTGAAACTGAATGTTTCGTCCTCTCGTTAATGAAACGAACCTGTAGTAATTAATTCAAGAAGAACGATTGTAATCCTCATTTTCTTTACAAGGTAACAAGTAAAACCGAACTGTACTCATGCAGGACGAGCTAATGCAATGTCTGTTGCTTTCACAAAATATTACGTAACTTATACTTGTAGTTTGCCACTGTTCATAAGGACAACATCTACACAGTGGAGCCACTTTGGTTTGCAGCTGGTTAGATTTAATTTTTAAAGGGTCGCGTGACCACGACAAGCTGTAGGACAAATTAAAGGATCTTGAAACCCACGTCGAAACTATCTGTTATTTATTTGCTCTAATCATTGGCATAAATCACAGTGAAACTAGAGACAGGAAAGTTCTATCCAACTAAAATCAAATTACTTGTACAAAATGACGCCAATACAATGGGGGAGGGGACGGCAGACAGTGTGGAAGACTTCATGGGGAAGGCGTAACAATACCGCTTATCTGGGGACCTAACGAAATTGTAGTTAACGTCACAACAAGGAACCACATATTTTAACCATATTATTAGTACAGGTTGTGTGGCAAAGTAAGCAAGTAACGATCTGCACAAAAAATGGATCGCACTACTGCAACTGCGACACTTACATTCCCGTAAGCAGGTAGCGCGCGCCGATCACCACCAGACGGCTGAGATGACTCCCTATCTGCTACAGTGCAGAGCAGAATGCCCAGAATCGAAGTTCACAGCCTTTAACTCTCCACTTCCAAAAACTCTGCATGAAAGGGGCGAATCTAAGCGGTTGAGCGGGGTACCGACGTGATGGGCGAGGACTGCAGTTACATTCATGAAAAATCACTTGACAGCACATGTAACTTCCCTCCTTTTCGCACAAGACACATATTTTTTAACACATAGTTGATACTGGGCCGAACCATTCATCAACCATTCACGCCCAGAACACTGTCTAGAGCGACAGAATACTGACGACAGAATACTAATGGCTGGACCAAATTTTTAGAGCAACTACAACTGACTCTCCGAAACTGGTCGGGATGAGGTACAGCGTCCCGCTCCATGACGTACGCCCAAAAAGACAAAAATTTCCTCAATTATTCGCTTGGGCTCTATTACGGAAAATCAGGACTTCAGATGCTTGCTCACATTGAAATAAATCAAGAGTGAGGCTGAAAATCTGTGCCAGACCAGAACGCCAAACCAGTGGCTCCGCTTCCCTAGAACTGTTATCTTAACTGCCTCAGCTGACCAGACACACTTCCTGTCCGACCCAAATTCTCAACCTGTCAAGAGATAGTAGCATGAGCCCCACTGCTCACAGTATTCGCAAAGTACCTCAAGGGTTCGGAAGATATTGTGCTTCAGCACAGAAAGTACCTGGAGCTATATACGCTGTCTATTTTATAGGAAATGCCCGACGAACAGACAAAATATGTTAATACTCTAAGGGGCCGTGAGGCTGGTTGGTTATCGAGTTGCGCGAAACTGCCTGTATCCCCAGTTGAGGCCCTCTTGTCCTAATGAAATACACAGACTGTCCTCTACTGACAAAAATGGCCACAGAGAAGTTTCCGGCGTCACACCAACCCAGCGTGGCAAGTGCGGCTGACTTTCCACACTGCCCTTCTATTCCTTTAAAGTAATCGCGAAAGAGGGGCAGAAAATGGGTCTCGTGGCCATAGTGGTACACTCTGGTCTCTTCCATGATGATTACATGGGTAAACAAAACAGATAACAAAACACAGAGACCTTTCTCAGTATTCTCCTACGATGGCATAGCTCTGTAATGCGACATTAAGTAACACAATACAGTTTTTTCTGAAAGCAGGTTAATTTTATTCAGGATTCCAATACACCATATTATTCTCCACTCTTCTAGATACAAAACCCTAGTTTTCAACATGATCTCCGTTCAGTGGGACGGTCGGTTTTCCCCTACATTGGCATAGCTCCGTAATGCGACAGTAAGTGATAAATTTTTTTCTGAAAGCAGGTTAATTTTATTCAGGATTCCAATACAGCATATTATTCTCCACTCTTCTAGACACAAAACCCTAGTTTTCAACATGACCTGCGTTCAACGGAACGGCCGTACGCCACATCTCTGGTAGGCCTGTATGACCGCATGCTACCACTCTACTGGTCGACGTATTTCTTCCCGCAGAGTCCATCCTTCACTGGGCCAAACAGGTGCGAGGTGCGAAATCTGGCAGTAGGACGAATGAAGAAGGATAGTCCAGTGACGTTTTCTGACCTCCACTCGGTTGCGGAGACTTGTGTGAGGCCTTACACTGCCAGGGAGAAGGAGAAGTTGGTTTGATGTTTGTGGCGACGCACATGCGGCAGTTCAAATGGCTCTGAGCACTATGCGACTTAACATCTGAGGTCATCAGTCCCCTAGAACTTAGAACTACTTAAACCTAACTAACCTAAGAACATTAAACACATCCATGTCCGAGGCAGGATTCTAGGCGCTTCCAGACTGAAGAGCCTTGAACCGCTCGGGCACACCGGCCGGTCATGTGGCAGTCATTTGTTCAGTTTCCTGAGAGTAGCACAATAAACTTCCTAGTTTATCGTTGCACCATGAAGGAGGACATCAAACAGAATAACCCCTTCAAGGTTCCAGAGGACAGTCGTCATGACTTTAGCGGATGAGGATGCGCCTTGGAACTTTTCCTTCGGAGGTGTGGCGCCACTCCCTGGGCTGCCGGTTTGTTTGCGGTTAGAAGTGATAAACCCATATTTTACCGTCTGTGATGATGTTCGACAAAAGATTCTCCGGATCAGCCTCATAACACGCAATCAATTCCTAACATAATGTCCTTCATTGCTCATTATGGTCTTTGTTAGGCGGCGAGGGACCCATAGGACACAGACCTTTGAGTCCCGTACCTGCTGGACCAGTTTGCCAACACTACCAACAGAGACAGGTCTGTGCGACCTCGTTGCGATAGCTACAGATGCCTCACTTTAACTACTCACAACGTGCTTTTGACCACTGCCAGGTCTCCGTAGACATCCTACAAACGCCCATGAATATCTGCACTACTCTGGTTTTCCGGCCAAAAAACTCAATGACAGCTCCCTGCTTGTAACGCACCTACGTTCGTATAACACCGCCAGCTGTCGGAACTTCGTGAAACTATAGGGGCTGAAGCGGGAATATTCCACGATATCCCCAAACAAATTCCGCATTCTTTTTAACCTAAACTAACCGAGAAAAAATGCGTTGCATTACTTACTGATATCCCCCCCCCCCCCCAATATACACTACTGGCCATTAAAATTGCTGTTGTTGTTGTGGTCTTCAGTCCTGAGTCTGGTTTGATGCAGCTCTCCATGCTACTCTATCCTGTGCAAGGTTCTTCATCTCCCAGTACCTACTGCAACCTACATCCTTCTGAATCTGCTTAGTGTATTCATCTCTTGGTCTCCCTCTACGATTTTTACCCTCCACGCTGCCCTGCAATACTAAATTGGTGATCCCTAGATGTCTCAGAACATGTCCTACCAATCGATCCCATCTTCTAGTCAAGTTGTGCCACAAGCTCCTCTTCTCCCCAATTCTATTTACTACCTCCGCATTAGTTATGTGATCCACCCATCTAATCTTCAGCATTCTTCTGTAGCATCACATTTCGAAAGCTTCTATTCTCTTCTTATCTAAGCTATTTATCGTCCACGTTTCACATCTATACATGGCTACACTCCATACAAATACTTTGAGAAACGACTTCCTGACACTTAAATCAATACTCGATGTTAACAAATTTCTCTTCTTAATTAATTATAATTGCTACACAACTAAAATGACGTGCTACAGACGCGAAATTTAACCGACAGGAAGAAGATGCTGTGATATGCAGAGGTTGGCGCCGGTGGCGGCACCTACAACGTGCTGACATGACAAAAAGTTTCCAACCGATTTCTCATACACAAATAGCAGTTGCCCGGCGTTTCCTGGTGAAACGTTGTTGTGATGCCTCGTGTAATGAGGAGAAATGCGTACCAGCACGTTTCCGACTTTGGTAAAGGTCGGATTGTAGCCTATCGCGATTGCGGTTTATCGTATCGCGACATTGCTGCTCGCGTTGGTCGAGATCCATAGCGCCTGCGATGGTGCACGCAACGACGAACCTGGGTGCACGAATGGCAAAACGTCATTTTTTGATTGAATCCAGGTTCTATTTACAGCGTCATGACGGTCGTATCCGTGTTTGGCGACATCGCGGTGAGTGCACATTGCAAGCGTATATTCGTCATCGGCATACTGGCGTATCACCCGGCGTGATGGTATGGGGTGCCATTGGTTACACGTCTCGGTCACCTCTTGTTCACATTGACGGCACTTTGAACAGTGGACGTTACATTTCAGGTGTGTTACTACTCGTGGCTCTACCCTCCATTCGATCCCTGCGAAACCCTACATTTCAGCAGGATAATGCACGACCGCATGTTGCAGGTCCTGTACGGGCCTTTCTGGATACAGAAAATGTTCGACTGCTGCCCTGGCCGGCACTTTCTCCAGATCTCTCACCAACTGAAAACGTCTGGTCAATGGTGGCCGAGCAACTGGCTCGTCACAATACGCCAGTTACTACCCTCGATGAACTGTGGTTACGTGTTGAAGCTGTATGGTCAGCTGTACCTGTACACGCCATCCAAGCTCTGTTTCACTCAATGCCCAGACGTTGAAGGCCGTTATTACGGCCAGAGGTCGTAGTTCTGGGTACTGATTTGTCAGGATCTATGCACCCAAATTTGGTGAAAATTTAATCGCATGTCAGTTCTAGTATAATACATTTGACCAATGAATACCCGTTTATCATCTGCATTTCTTCGTGGTGTAGCATTTTAATGGCCAGTAGTGTAATTTCAAGGAACGTAAGCACACCGGCCGGTCCGCGTGGCCCGCCATTCTACCCGCTGTGACGGCGGCCCGCCGCGAGCAGATCCCACGCCCTGTTGCCCACCCGCAGCTGTCAATCCGCTGGCGTGACGCGCGGATCGTCGCCGCCCTGACAGCTGCCACGCCATGCCACGCCATGCCACGCTACCGGCCGCTGCTTCCTTTTTTTCCGGTCGGTTTTTGTTGCGTCCAATTGCCGTCTCTGATTTTCGGGAAAATACAGCCCTGTCCTGTTCGATACTACGGTCCTTGTATCCTAATAAATTTTTCGCATGGAGCCCCGAAAATGATGAAAATTATGCAACATGTGTACGCTTTTCTAGGTTTTGTTAAGGTAAAGAAATTGGCAAACTGTGGGTGCGACTCGCGCTCTGAGAGCTCCGCACAAATTTAAATGTGTATATACAGGGTGTTTCAAAAATGACCGGTATATTTCAAACGGCAATAAAAACTAAACGAGCAGCGATAGAAATACACCGTTTGTTGCAATATGCTTGGGACAACAGTACATTTTCAGGCAGACAAACTTTCGAAATTACAGTAGTTACAATTTTCAACAACAGATGGCGCTGCGGTCTGGGAAACTCTATAGTACGATATTTTCCACATATCCACCATGCGTAGCAATAATATGGCGTAGTCTCTGAATGAAATTAGCCGAAACCTTTGTCAACGTGTCTGGCGGAATGGCTTCACATGCAGATGAGATGTACTGCTTCAGCTGTTCAATTGTTTCTGGATTCTGGCGGTACACCTGGTCTTTCAAGTGTCCCCACAGAAAGAAGTCACAGGGGTTCATGTCTGGCGAATAGGGAGGCCAATCCACGCCGCCTCCTGTATGTTTCGGATAGCCCAAAGCAATCACACGATCATCGAAATATTCATTCAGGTAATTAAAGACGTCGGCCGTGCGATGTGGCCGGGCACCATCTTGCATAAACCACGAGGTGTTCGCAGTGTCGTCTAAGGCAGTTTGTACCGCCACAAATTCACGAAGAATGTCCAGATAGCGTGATGCAGTAATCGTTTCGGATCTGAAAAATGGGCCAATGATTTCTTTGGAAGAAATGGCGGCCCAGACCAGTACTTTTTGAGGATGCAGGGACGATGGGACTGCAACATGGGGCTTTTCGGTTCCCCATATGCGCCAGTTCTGTTTATTGACGAAGCCGTCCAGGTACAAATAAGCTTCGTCAGTAAACCAAATGCTGCCCACATGCATATCGCCGTCATCAATCCTGTGCACTATATCGTTAGCAAATGTCTCTCGTGCAGCAATGGTAGCGGCGCTGAGGGGTTGCCGTGTTTGAATTTTGTATGGATAGAGGTGTTAACTCTGGCGCATGAGACGATACGTGGACGTTGGCGTCATTTGGACCGCAGCTGCAACACGGCGTTGGATCACCTGCTGCACTAGCTGCACGTTGCCCTCTGTGGTTGCCGTACGCGGTCGCCCTACCTTTCCAGCACGTTCATCCGTCACGTTCCCAGTCCGTTGAAATTTTTCAAACAGATCCTTTATTGTATCGCTTTTCGGTCCTTTGGTTACATTAAACCTCCGTTGAAAACTTCGTCTTGTTGCAACAAGACTGTGTTCTAGGCGGTGGAATTCCAACACCAGAAAAATCCTCTGTTCTAAGGAATAAACCATGTTGTCTACAGCACCCTTGCACGTTGTGAACAGCACACGCTTACAGCAGAAAGACGACGTACAGAATGGCGCACCCACAGACTGCGTTGTCTCCTATATCTTTCACATCACTTGCAGCGCCATCTGTTGTTGAAAATTGTAAGTACTGTAATTTCGAAAGTTTGTCCGCCTGAAAATGTACTGTTGTCCCAAGCATATTGCAACAAACGGTGTATTTCTATCGCTGCTCGTTTAGTTTTTATTGCCGTTTCAAATATACCGGTCATTTTTGAAACACCCTGTAGATAGTCTATCCATCCCGGGAATCTAGAAGCTCGAAGATTTTTACCTCTTTCTGATGCTGATACTGGCAAGATATCGCTTCTGGAAATTCGAAGACTTTAGAGACTGTTCCAGTTCTAAATCTTAAATTTAAACCTTTTTTTTATATTTTCCCATTTCCAACTGTAATTCCTGAGAAATAGGTTTAACTGACAGACTGACAGTCGCATAACAAATCACAAAAAGAAATTTCTGTGATATAACTGCAAATTAAACATATTCGTATTTTTTCCCGCACCTTTTGGCCAACGGCCTTGCCGCAGTGGTAACACCGGTTCCCCCAGATCACCGAAGCCGCGCGTTGCGGGCTTGGGTAACATTTGGATGGGGTTCCGTCCGAGTCTGTCCGGAGCTGTCGGCAAGCGGGGTGCAGTCACAGCCCTTGTGGGGCCAGTAGAGGAGCTACTTGACTGAGAAGCGGCGGTGCCTGTCACGAAAACTTACAACGGGCAGGAGAGCGGCGTGCTGACCACGTACCGTTCCGTATCCGCATCCGATAACGGCTAGGCATAGCACGGCGGCCGGTCGGTACCGTTGGGTCTTCAAGGCCTGTTCGGACGGTGTTTGTTTGTTTGTTTGTTTCCCTTACATGTACTGTGAAACTTTACTTCTTGCCAAACTTCATGACTCTAGGTCAACGGGAAGTAACCCATGGCTTTTGATGAGTGACTTTGGGAGTATCACATGTGACATCAATGGCCGTTTCTTTTGATTGCATTGACTTAGAAGTTTACGTTCTTTAGAGTGCCAATGGACCATAGAATTTAGCATGTAAAATTTCGAGGTGGTATGTCTAATCATTCCTGAGAATAATGGGTCCTAACAGTCGGACTGACAGACGGATAGTCGGCCGGAGTGGTTCAAATGGTTCAGAGTACTATGGGACTTAACATCTGTGGTAATCCGTCCCCTAGAACATAGAACTACTTAAACCTAACTAACCTAAGGACATCAAACACATCCATGCCCGAGGCAGGATTCGAACCTGCGACTGTAGCAGTCGCGCGGTTCCGGACTGAGCGCCTAGAACCGCTAGACCACCGCGGGCGGCGGCCGGAGTGGCCGAGCGGTTGTAGGCGCTGTTCTTAGGTTAGTTAGGTTTAAGTAGTTCTAAGTTCTAGGGGACTGATGACCTCAGAAGTTAAGTCCCATAGTGCTCAGAGCCATTTGAACCATTTTTGTCAGACGGATATCAAGTGACCAAAAGAGAAACATTTTGTCGTGTGACACACGTACAAATTAACAAATTTGGATTTTTCCCCTTATCTGTCTTGTGAAGCCTTGCTTGTTGCCAAATGTAACGTCTATAAATCAACGGGAAGTAGCCTGTAGGTTCGGATGGGTCGTTTTGCGAAGATCACATTTCACATTAATTGCCGTTACTTTTGATTGCTTTGACTTAGATGCTCAAATGTTTTACACCGCCATGGGACCATAAACCCTAGTTTGTGACATAAATTTCGACTTGATACGTCAACGTGTTCCTGTGATAAAGGGGGTCTTAACAGCCGGGTGGACAAACACAAGGACATCGGACAACGAAAGGACTTCATAACTCAGGTGTAGCCAACCTTTGCTACCTACCGCCCACATCCGTATCTCTGTTAGCACAAAAATTTTCTAACCGTCCGACGGTTCCACGGTGATGGTGATTTACAAAGTAGGAAAGTATCTTTATTTTATATAATTTATAAAGCAGATTTATAAAAAGTTAAATCTTATAACAATAATTACTTACCGGATACTTTATGTTAGAATATAACGAAACATAATGAAAAAATTTTAAAACCTTTACCACTTACCGCCCAACATCACAAGAGGTTGGGTACCACTGCTATAAAGGTTGCGTTTTTAACGAATAAGGTACGGATCCCTGAAAGGGTATCTCCCACTTTAATGATACTACTTAATAAATGTCCTCAAGAGCTATTTCCTTTCATCACGAAGAAAATTAGGTTTTTCAGAAGAAATTTTTTCTATACCTAACCCTTAGACCAAATTTTTATTCCTTCATGCGTACTTTTAGTTTTGTTATATACAGTCACTAATGTAATGACACATAATTCAGTTAGAAACGGCAAAGTTCCTAGAAGACCAATTCATTGGAAGGTATAGTGACTTGAAGAGAGTTTGCGAGGTAAGTATCAAGGAACGTAAGACAAGGCCTATAGAATAAAGTCGAATTAACTCAGACGTTGCTGAGAAAATTAGCCGGCCGGAGTGGCTGAGCGGTTCTAGGCGCTACAGTCTGGAACCGCGCGACCGCTACGGTCGCATGTTCGAATCCTTCCTAGGGCATGGATGTGTGTGATGTCCTTAGGTTAGTTAGGTTTAAGTAGTTCTAAGTTCTAGGGGACTGATTACCACAGCAGTTAAGTCCCATAGTGCTCAGAGCCATTTGAACCATTTTGAGAAAATTAGACAACGAAATGGGACGCTAGAATTAGTAGATGAGCTCAGCCATTTCAATAACAAAGCACTGACGAAGACAGGATGTAAAATGCAGACTGGTAATTAGCAGAAAAGTGTTTCAGAAAAAGAGTGGCCTTGTAGCGAAGTGAATCGTTAACGATAAGCAGTCAGTCAACAGAATGTGGAGGTGTCTGTATCCGTATCGAACTTTGGAGAAGACAAATTTGTGACAACTCTTCACCCAAAATGACGGGGGGGGGGGGGGGGGGGGGGTGCGGTCCGTTAAGAGGACACGCTCTAAGGCATCGTCAGTTACCATGTGGAAGGAATCATTAAGGGTGAAAATTGCAGAGAGACGCAAAAGCATCAGCACGTTGAACATGGTCAGATGAGTGTAGGCTGCAGTAGCTACGGAGCATGAAGAGACCTGCTCAGGAAAGACTAGCGTAAAAAGCAACATCACACTTACCTTTCACCAAAACTAGACGCATTGCTCTTCATGGAGAGACCGCGATCGTTACTTATAAAAAATTGTCTAAATTCAGTCTCCAGGTCGCTTTTCTTGATTTCTGTATGACCTGTTTCGGCCAGCTGCCCACATTCGTATCTATTACAAATACTATTTTATAATTACAGTTGGCTCAAAGTGCAAAACGTTTGTAATTTAGTTCGAAAATCTTCCAGATTCTTAAGTAACTAATTATAATAAAAATCTGTGCAAACATACTCTTTGTTCACTTCCATATTCGGCAGATTACTCTTTAGCTGTAACATATGGTATGTTGCTCAAATTTGTATTATAACTAATTTCTTAAGAATCTTGAAGTCTTACAGACTTAAATAAGAAACCATTTGTATTTTGCACCAACCGTAATTATAAACTAATTTTTTGTATTATGTCTGAAGACAGGCAGCTGTTCCGAAAATGGTCACATTGAAATACAGGAAAGTGATTTGCTGACTGAATTTGCAGTTTTTTTACACTAATATTCAGTCTGAGGACAACAAAAAAAACAACAGCAATACGTTTAAAAGCAAATTTGCACAAAATGTTACTCGTGTTCCCTTTCAATGCAAGTAAAACTTTCTTTCTGGAAGAAATAACGCTTAAACAATGATTCTTAAACACATTTGCGATTTGTAGTATTTACAATATTTTAAGGAGTTACGGCTGCCACTTCTAATCATTGTGCAGTAAATAGTAATACAGTGTTAAGTACCAGGAATCGATATTTTTAACTGATCTTAAAATAGTCATTTGTAGAAGAAATTTGTCAAGACGAAGTATACAAGTTCGTTGTAGTTGCACAGCGAATTCACTGTGAAGCTGTGGGAACCGATCATTACAACATCCGGCAGACATTATTTTATGAAACAACGAACTGTGCCATTTTTGTTTCTGGATTTTTTTTTATTTCTTATCCGTAGACATCATTGTTTCACCTCCACCCAACGTTCCTGGTCTACTCGTATCCTAGTCTAATTTCTCAATGAAATTAAAGAGAAATCTACAAAATATTATCATGATATTTAAAAGCCCAAAATAGTCTTCTTATTTACCCACGGAAGGGTTTTTAGTTTGGAAGTCCTCTGCAAAGGAAATCAATTGCTAAGGACTATTAATTAACTTCAGCAATATTTTCACGTAAATTGTTGGCAACTGTACCGTTTCCGACTGACTACCCTTTATCAACATGTCTGCATCAGAGCATGCTAGGAATCAACATTCCCATGAGTTCCCTTGAAGGACTCTCCCGCAAATATTGACCCTAGCTTGCGTCTTCAAACAGAAGTCCCGCTGAAATATTGACTCTGAGCATGTTCCCCAACAGGAGTTCATGGAAATACTGACTCCCAGCATTCTTTGACGCAGACATCGTTCACATCGTGTTTAAACGTTATTGTAATAACTAGTCACTACATAGCCAATAATAGAAGTACAACAACATTGTTTAAATAAAATATACAGTTAAAATAATGTACTCACTGATCCTCTGTGCCAGTAAGACGGCTAATAGCTAATGTAGTTTCCGAATGTATTACCAATTTTCGTTGTAAATAACGACACAGAACTGCTACATGTTTTTGTTTTATTGTTGTACAACGAATTTGGATCTTGAGATCACCATTAGGAAGAACTTTAAATGTTGATACGGACATACACTGAAACAACTTTATCTTCGAGGTATTTGATGTTAAAATGTATTTTAATTTAAGCCGTAGATTTTCCAGCGTTGTAGATCTAGCTTGCTCAGACGAAGTCTAGAAAATCTTCTTAAAATCGTGCTGCACAACTTGCTTCAAAGACATTTTCTTGTAAATAGTCACATCACTAAACTAAAAGTTTTTACTACTGTATAAAGTTTACCGGTTTGCGCCCGTGTCGACATTAATGTTCTGCCTGATGATGACCTCTAAGTCAAAATTGGTGAAGAATAATGAAAGAAAAATCCTTTAGTGTCATGGTGCGGTTGCTTAAAATGAAACGTCTTTTATGCAAGCTGCGGCGCACGATGTTAAGAATATTCTATCAAAATGTTTGAGGATTACGTTTAGATGTATTTTGTATCAAATGTAAAACTTCCTTGTAACGGAAATTAATTTTCTATATCTGATATCCGAGATGAATTCAAATGTGAGGGAAAGAGACAGTTGAATACAGTGGGGTCTAAAAAATGATCAAATGTGAGTGAAATCTTATGGGACTTAACTGCTAAGGTCATCAGTCCATAAGCTTGCACACTACTTAACCTAAATTATCCTAAGTACAAACACACACACCCATGCCCGAGGGAGGACTCGAACCTCCGCCGGGACCAGCCGCACAGTCCATGACTGCAGCGCCGTAAACCGCTCGGCTAATCCCGCGCGGCCAGTGGGGTAAGCGACTAAAAGAGAGACGTGTGCTAGAAAGGAAACAGAAGTCAGATTAAGGTCCTTTTTTTTACTGAAGTTTCGTTATAGCAGGACAGCTGGAATTAATCAAGAAACTGATGAATCAAACAAGCCTACGAGACAGTGTTCTCTTTGGAGTGGAAATCAGTGCTGCTTTTATTGCTTTCGGTACGAGGAAAAACCGGAGTAACTAACCTTTATTGTAATGTCATTGGGAGGAAGTAAGCTTGCAGATTAGAGTATTGTTATGAATTAAGTGCGTAGGTATAAATTAGAAAATTCATTATCTACAAAAGTACCAGCAACTACATCGTACGTGAGCCATTAAAATCATTACAGGAAAATTTCCACCCACCTTGATTATCTCAGATTGCTTTTCTGCTTTCAGAACAACCAAATAGTCTGCAGAAAGCTTGCGCCCGGCAGACAAATTGAAATAACAACTAGCATTTTCCGCCTGCTGAAAAGCAATCGATTGGCAGAGGTAATTATATACAGATGCCTGCAGAGTATGGACGCAAAAAAAAGAAGTGAGGTGCCGCTGTAGACTTACGCAGTACGTTGTTTTGAAACCAGACTGGGTGGGCCCTACAGCAATTTTAAAAAGCCAAAAATATTAGCAGACTATTGGATCGTTTTCATTATGTCTGTCTTTTGTACGAAATTGCTTTTTGTAGTACTAAAAATTACAGTGCTTACGTGAATAACATTATGTCAGGAAGGCAATTTAGAAAGTTTTTATGTTCGTGAGTGCGCATTTGCTATGGTAATACGATGCATTTGGCCTCTTCAATTTAACTTGTTTTTCTTTGATATATTTTTAATAACCAAGGAGAGAAGTATGTGTTGTGAAAAGGATGCTTCCATATTCCATTAGTTCCACTTCTGTTGTATTTGTATCGATAGCAAATGAAGCTGAAGTCCGAAAAAAAATGTTTGTTTGCTTACTGGCACTGCTTCTTGTTCGTCACATTTCCAGCTTTCAGTTCGTATGCGCAACATTTTTATGTCCACTTTTGCAAAAAAAAAAACTTACCTACTCGTTCTTTGTTAGCCCATAAACATGTGCAATGAGGAAAGAAGCAAGGCATGCTGACGTATCTTGTGCGTGTCAACAAAGCGAACGGTTACTGAAATGTCAACGAAACAGAACTGCATAGAAATTGATGGGAAATCTAATATCAAGGGACAGGAATAAAACCACTATAATAAAAGTAAACATAACTTTAGATTACGATCGGATCGATGAAACAGATAGCCAACAGATGGTATTTGGGATACGATCACGAGGCAGTAGATATTCCCAAAACTCGCGAACGAGCACGGGCACCTCAGAATGGCGTCACGGGGAAGTATCACAGGCGGTGAACCTACTGTTTCTGGGCTACCTAGGATGGCAGACGTTGGCTTCATGTTAGTGATGTAATGTCAACTCACCTCTTCCTTTTTACCTCCATGCTGCACAGCGTGGGAGGTAAATCGTTGATGCTGTCGTTTAAACAAAACTGCCCCACCCACTGTATACAAAGTACAACGCACAGAGGCGTAGGAGTACGTGAGTGACTGGTAATTAATTATCCAAAATCTTGGTGAGGACTTGCCATAAACATTTAACGTAAACTACGAAGAGTATTTGATTTATAAGTACATATGAAGATAGTATGAACTCAGGAACATATTATTCTGTCATTGTTCAATTCCGTCTGACATTAATTCTCGCAGTTGTGTTTGTATCAGAGATTTACTTGTCAACGATAGACAGGCAGACTAATGGAACCAAGCAAAAGCACGGTACGGGACTAAAAGTCCCACCGCCACACCCCCACCAGCCCATGTTAGGCAAAATTTTCTGCCTGACTCATGCAGCACTATCACCGTCAGAGGGTGGTACGGGACTGCAAGTCCCACCGCCACACCTCCTAAGTGAATTGCAGTGACGCAATCACCGCCCTGTGGAAACCCACTGCCTCACCAACACAGTTAGACCGCAATAGACCGGTGATGCTGTATTGTCACTGCCCTGTGGAAATTTACTGCCTCACCAACACAGTTAGACCGCAGACGGGATAAGTTTAATTACACTGGTCTACCAAATTATGAAAATCAAGCTGCATTTGCTCAGCCGCACTTAAGCTGTGCAATCACAAGCACCCCGAAGCAAATTACACAGATACCACCTTAATAAAATCCCTTGACCAGCAGCGAAACCCCCCCCCACCCCACCCCACCCCGCCCGCAATCCGCAAGGGCAAATGCTTGGTATCTGCTCAGTAATATTTGTATTTTGTATTTTGAAGTTGCTCGCATCTCGTAGTAACGGGCTCTATAGCTGCTCGCCCCCTTAGTGGAAGTGTGCTTGATATCAGTGTGCTTCGATTCATCCATCTAAGTAGCAACAAAGATTTAGCCTGCAAGCTCAGTGTTAGCAGTTCCTGGAATAGTTTTGAACAAATTATGGACAGGCGATATATACTCACAGTCCCAAAGAATACGTGTGGAGACAAAGGGGTCTCGCTGCTGCAAATACATTACAGTGCGCGGATTAATTGAACAAATATTAATCTCAGTGGAAAAATGAAAAATTTTTTTTGGTTACATCTGAAAGCATGTTGAAATCAGAACTTTACACAGTTGAATCACTAGCTTAGAGACTATATTCTATGTACTAATACGTTGTCCAGCAACCATTAGATTTAACAGCGGCGTAAGGATATTAGGTCTTCATGAGCTTTCGGGCAAGCTTTCTCGGTCGTCTTTCAAGTGGTAACTAAATTAAACTACTACCGTCGTTTCCCACGTACAATGACTCTATCAATCGTGACGTTACAGGTGCCTTGACCATTCCGTTTCTTCCCAGTTCATGTCGCAAAGCAAAACGATTGCACAAGATATAGCTGAAAACACTTTTACTCTTAAAATACTTACTCTTAAAATGGTGTTCGACTGTATGAATTACTACAGCTCCACGAGAATATTTTCAGTCTTTTCTTCATGCTAGAAAATCGTAAATTATAAGAGTGCATGTTTCAGAAATCCGTTACCTGTACCTCATTGCACTTTTTTGCCATCACCCACACTTATGAAAATTTTGTTTAATACCTACCGCGCTACAGGTTTAGTGATTCTTTTAGACGCAACACAGCTATGAATACATAAAACTGTTGGTGTAAAATAGAAAATAACAGTGTAGTAATATTCTCTCATATAAATAAATGGAAAAAGATCAACTTTGCAACACTGCGAAATGCCACAATCCCGCTAACTCTAAATGTATTAAATAAAATAGCGACTGTTAATTTCAGAAATGTATGCTAATTCGAAACTATAAAAGCTGCATTAAATTATGCAATTTACTATGCGTCTAATATCTCGTATTCAAACCTGAAATTATAGGAATTTGCGCACGGCATATTGATTGTTACGCTTGTGCAACCCTAGTATGATCTCACATTCTCTGACGATTTATCTTAAGATTAAGGATATTGTCCTGCTGGCATATATTTCGGAGACACCCCCAGACCCAAACATCCGTGTTGTCGTTCCTGGGTCACAACCTGTACTCGCACACACTTACGTAATTCCCGTGCAAGGGAGGACATTTTAACTGAAGTCACTGTTGATCCACTGTGGAACTGGGACAGGGGCTGGTCAAATATTTAGCAAAGAAATTTGCCAAACAGCTCTGCAAATTGAGAATTATTTTTATTTTATTTGGGCTATCAGTTTCGTCAATTCATTATGCCATAATCTTGCCCCATATGCACCTCTTAAATACAGTCGATATTGGCGTATTGGGGTGTCATATGTTTCTGGATGTCGGGAATTCTCAAGTGCTCTGACATCCAGAAACATATTGCCCAGTACTCAAATACAGATTATTTTTGAGATGCACATATGGGATCTGAAGATAGCATACTCAATTGCTGAAACTGGTAGCGAAAATAAAATAAAGAACTTATCAATTTTCACGGCTGTTTGGAGAATTTCTTTGTTCAACAAAAATTATATTTGAAAGTCTTTGCCCAGTATCTCAGGATAAATACGATATTGCACTCGTGTCCGAAGGAACATTCCATCACTCTTCTAAACAATACAGGCGACGCAATATTGTATCGTGCATTTTCACAACCTTACATTCCTGTTTCGTTCTTTTCAGAGAGAAACGGCATTGTCCACTGAAATGTAAACATAGCATAAGGTCCCGCGAGAAGCTCCGTCTCTCTGACCACAGACGGGCCACTCGCAGCATACCGACCCCAGTTTCATCCTCATCCAATGGGTCTTCCACTGCGGTATTGCTAGACGTGGGGTTAACATACTGCTCTTTCGGCCGTTGTAGGCTTTGCAGACTTTGGAGCCGCTACGTCTTGTTCAGGTATACCCTGAGTTGGCATCTCGAGGGTGTCCGCCCCTATAGCTGCGTGATCAGCGTGACGGATTGCCGCCCTACGGGTCCGGGTTCGATTCCCGGCTGGGTAGGGGAATTTTCTCCGCTCAAGGACTGGGTGTTGTGTTGTGTTCATCATCATTTCATCCCCATCCGGCGCGCAGGTCGCCCAATGTGGCGTCGAATGCAATAAAACCTGCACCACGGCGGTCGGACCTGCCCCGCAAGGGGCTTCCCGGCCAATGACGCCAAACGCTCATTTCCATATCGAGGGTGAGTGCGCCCCTATCCAGCTCTACCCCCAAAGGAAAAATCTAGACAGTACCGGGAACTGAACTCGGATCCTCTGCAGGAAGGTCATCTACACTCACCACACAGTTACTCAGGCAGACATTATCTCTGTATATGCACTGAGGCGCCAAAGAAACTGGTATAGGATTATGTATTCAAATACAGAGAAATGTAAACAGGTAGAATACGGCGCTGCGGTCGGCAACGCCTATATAGGATAAGAGTGTCTGGTGCAGTTGTTAGACCGCTTACTGCTGCTGCAATGGCAGGTTATCAAGATTTAAGGAGCTTGAGCGTGGAGTTATAGTCGGGGCATGAGCCATGGGGCACAGCATCTCCAAGGTAGCGATGAAGTTGGGATTTTCCCTTACGGCCATTTCACGAGTGTGCCGTGCATATCAGGAATCCGACATCGCTGCGGCCCTAAAAAGATCCTGCAAGGACGGAACCAATGGCAACTGAAGAGAATCATTCAGTTGGTCAGAAGTGCATCCCTCCACAGACTGCTGCAGATTTCAGTGCTGTGCCATCAACAAATGTCAGCGTGCGAGCTATTTAACGAAGCATAATTGATATGGACTCTCGGAGCCGAAGGGCCACGCATGTAGCCTTGATGAATGCACAACGCAAAGCTTTACGCCTCACCTGGGCTCGTCAATACCAATATTGGACCGCTGATGACTGGAAACATGTTGCCTAATCAGACGAGTCTCGTTACACATTGAATTGAGCGGATGGATGTGCATGGGTATGGAGCCAATCTCATTAATCCATGGACCCTGCATGTCAGCAGGGGACTGTTCAAGCTGGTGGAACCTCTGTAATGGTGTGGGACGTGTGCAGCTGGAGTGATATGGGAACCCTGATACGTCTCGATACGATTCTGACAGGTGACACGGACGTAACCATCCTGTCTGATAAGCTGCATCCATTCATGTCCATTGTGCATTCCGACGGACTTGGGTAATTACAGCATGACAATGCGACACCCCACACGTCCATAATGCCTCACAGTGCTCCAATAACACTCTCCAGAGTTTAAGCAGTTCCGCATGTTACCAAACTCCTCAGACATGAAGGGCAGGTGTTGCAGTTTCTTCGGCTCTTCGATTTAAAAGACAGCGTCCTGACTGACTGACTGACTCATCATCGCCCAGCCCAGACCGCTAGGATAGAAATTCATAACCTAAGGGGGTGAAATAGGAGACAGTTTAAAAAAATTGTGGCTATTAGGGCAATTTTGAAGCTAGACCTGCGATAATTGGTATTTTGTCTCTCGGTCAGGATTAAAAACCACGTGTTTCAGTGTATTTGGAAATTTAACCCAATGGGGGAGAAATAGTGAGTGAAACTTTTTTTGAAAATACACTCCTGGAAATGGAAAAAAGAACACATTGACACCGGTGTGTCAGACCCGCCATACTTGCTCCGGACACTGCGAGAGGGCTGTATAAGCAATGATCACACGCACGGCACAGCGGACACACCAGGAACCGCGGTGCTGGCCGTCGAATGGCGCTAGCTGCGCAGCATTTGTGTACCGCCGCCGTCAGTGTCAGCCAGTTTGCCGTGGCATACGGAGCTCCATCGCAGTCTTTAACACTGGTAGCATGCCGCGACAGCGTGGACGTGAACCGTATGTGCAGTTGACGGACTTTGAGCGAGGGCGTATAGTGGGCATGCGGGAGGCCGGGTGGACGTACCGCCGAATTGCTCAACACGTGGGGCGTGAGGTCCCCACAGTACATCGATGTTGTCGCCAGTGGTCGGCGGAAGGTGCACGTGCCCGTCGACCTGGGACCGGACCGCAGCGACGCACGGATGCACGCCAAGACCGTAGGATCCTACGCAGTGCCGTAGGGGACCACACCGCCACTTCCCAGCAAATTAGGGACACTGTTGCTCCTGGGGTATCGGCGAGGACCATTCGCAACCGTCTCCATGAAGCTGGGCTACGGTCCCGCACACCGTTAGGCCGTCTTCCGCTCACGCCCCAACATCGTGCAGCCCGCCTCCAGTGGTGTCGCGACAGGCGTGAATGGAGGGACGAATGGAGACGTGTCGTCTTCAGCGATGAGAGTCGCTTCTGCCTTGGTGCCAATGATGGTCGTATGCGTGTTTGGCGCCGTGCAGGTGAGCGCCACAATCAGGACTGCATACGACCGAGGCACATAGGGCCAACACCCGGCATCATGGTGTGGGGAGCGATCTCCTACACTGGCCGTACACCACTGGTGATCGTCGAGGGGACATTGAATAGTGCACGGTACATCCAAACCGTCATCGAACCCATCGTTCTACCATTCCTAGACCGGCAAGGGAACTTGCTGTTCCAACAGGACAATGCACGTCCGCATGTATCCCGTGCCACCCAACGTGCTCTAGAACGTTTAAGTCAACTACCCTGGGCAGCAAGATCTCCGGATCTGTCCCCCATTGAGCATGTTTGGGACTGGATGAAGCGTCGTCTCACGCGGTCTGCACGTCCAGCACGAACGCTGGTCCAACTGAGGCGCCAGGTGGAAATGGCATGGCAAGCCGTGCCACAGGACTACATCCAGCATCTCTACGATCGTCTCCATGGGAGAATAGCAAATAGCAGCCTGCGTTGCTGCGAAAGGTGGATATACACTGTACTAGTGCCGACATTGTGCATGCTCTGTTGCCTGTGTCTATGTGCCTGTGGTTCTGTCAGTGTGATCATGTGATGTATCTGACCCCAGGAATGTGTCAATAAAGTTTCCCCTTCCTGGGACAATGAATTCACGGTGTTCTTATTTCAATTTCCAGGAGTGTATATTATTATTAAAGAACTACTAAAGCATTTTTAAAGTTTCATCTATGAAGACTGATACTTGTCTATGCGGTTACAAATAAAAAAATGCGTGTTTCAGTGCTTTTGGAAACTGAACCCAAAGGGCGGGGCGGGGGGTAGGGATATATATTCTTTTATTATTAAAGCATTTTTAAAGCTAAATGTACAAAAATTTATGTTTGCTTTCCAGTTAGAAATTAAAAAATCGTGTTTCACTGTCTTTGAGTATTCAGGCCTTATTGGGATGAAACTTGGGCTGAAAGTTTTTATGGCAGTATTTCATTGTGCAAGCATTTTTGAACCTAATGTATGAAAATTTCTATACGAGTTCTGTGTTAGAAAGAAAACATACGCATGTCACTGTTTTCGAAAATTCAGCTCCTATTGGATGAAATAGGGTCAGACTGATTCACTGACCCATCATCGCCCAGACCAACCGCTAAGGATAGGAATTGTCCAAAATTCCACTCCTAAGAGAGTGAAACTGGAATAAAAGGCTTTGTTAAAGTTTGTCGCTGGTAAGGGAATTTTGAATCTAAAACTACGCAAACTGGTATTTGGTTTCTCAGTCGGAATGAGGACAACACAAACACCCACTCATTTCGAGGCAGGTGAAAATCCCTGACCCCGCCGGGAATCGAACCCGGGACCCCGTGCTCGGGAAGCGAGAACGCTACCGCGAGACCACGAGCGGCGGACTATTTGATCAGTGAAAGCATGTATAGTACTTTCTGTTGAAAAGACTTTCTGAAAACGAAACTGACATTTTGTTTGTACTTCATTTTTACCAATATGTGAAGCTACTCCCGAATACATTGCTTTTTCAAGAATTTTACGTAAAAATGTCAGACGTGAGATTGGACGGTACTACCTAGCATTATACCTATCGCCTTCTTTGCTATCATTTAACAATAACATCTTTCAGTCTGTCTGGTTTCAGTGAGACACTGCGTATGTGGCTGAGAAACCTACTTGTCTGTTGGGAACAAGCTTTTAGTACTCTGTTGGAAATTGCATCAATTCCATACAAGATTTTACTTTTGAGTGAATTTATTAGTTTACTAATTTCAGTAGGACAGATGGGTTGAATTCTGATTTATAAAACTGCATAGGTATTGTCTTTTCCATTTATAGCCTTGCATTTTGTAATGAACGACTGGGTCTTATTTTCTCTACAACACTTAAGAATGATTGTTAAAAAGATTTTCTACTTTTGACTTTTTGTTGGCAAACTTTTCATTGGGTTTGATAGAAAGACAGTCTTTCTGTGCTCTTGGTTGCCCTGTTTACCTTTTAACAGTATTCCAGATTGTTTTAATAGCAGAGGTGCTAATCTCAGACATAATGTACATTGGCCCACTTCTGGATGCCGAGAGGGAAAACCATCGTGTTCGCTGTATGGCTATGGCGCGTCGTACTGCATATGCAGCAGCAATCAGAGCAGCAGTTGGCAACATACTGACACAGTGAACTGTTGTAAATCGGTTACTAAACGACAGCTCCGAGCCAGGTGCCCTGTAGCGTTCAATCCACTGACTCCAGACCCCGCCATTTGCGACTGCAGCGGCGTCAAGCGAGAGCTCATTGGAGGGCAGGGCGGAGGTCTATTGTGTTTTCTGATAAAAGTTGGTTCTGCCACCGTGCCAATGATAGCGCTGTGTCGGCTGGAAGGATGCCGGTTGAGAGCCGGCGACCAACCTGTCTTCGTGCTAGACATACTGGATATCCAATTGTACGAGGTGCATTCAAGTTCTAAGGCCTCCGATTTTTTTTCTCCGGACTGGAAAGAGATAGAAACATGCGCATTGTTTTAAAATGCCGCGTTCATTGTCAATACGTCCCAGAGATGGCAGCACCGTACAGAAGATGGAATTTTACCACCAGTAGTGAGAATGAGAACTGTTTTAAATACTTAAAATGGCGACGTTTTCCTTACTTGAACAGCGTGCAATCATTCGTTTTCTGAATTTGCGTGGTGTGAAACCAATTGAAATTCATCCACAGTTGAAGGAGACATGTGGTGATGGAGTTATGGATGTGTCGAAAGTGCGTTCGTGGGTGCGACAGTTTAATGAAGGCAGAACATCGTGTGACAACAAACCGAAACAACCTCGGGCTCGCACAAGCCGGTCTGACGACATGATCGAGGAAGTGGAGAGAACTGTTTCGGGGTATCGCCGAATGACTGTTGAACAGATCGCCTCCAGAGTTGGCATTTCTGTGGGTTCTGTGCACACAATCCTGCATGACGACCTGAAAATACGAAAAGTGTCATCCAGGTGGGTGCCACGAATTCTGACGGACGACCACATGGCTGCCCGTGTGGCATGTTGCCAAGCAATGTTGACGCGTAACGACAGCATGAATGGGACTGTCTTTTCGTCGGTTGTGACAATGGATGAGACGTGGATGCCATTTTTCAATCCAGAAACAAAGCGCCAGTCAGCTCAATGGAAGCACACAGATTCACCGCCACCAAATAAATTTCGGGTAACCGCCAGTGCAGAAAAAATGATGGTGTCCATGTTCTGGGACAGCGAGGGCGTAATCCTTACCCATTGCGTTCCAAAGAGCACTACGGTTACAGGTGCATCCTACGAAAATGTTTTGAAGAACAAATTCCTTCCTGCACTGCAAATAAAACGTGCGGGAAGGGCTCCGCGTGTGCTGTTTCACCAAGACAACGCACACGCACATCGAGCTAACGTTACGCAACAGTTTCTTCGTGATAACAACTTTGAAGTGATTCCTCATGCTCACTACTCACCTGACCTGGCTCCTAGTGACTTTTGGCTTTTTCCAACAATGAAAGTCACTCTCCGTGACCGCACATTCACCAGCCGTGCTGCTATTGCCTCAGCGATTTTCCAGTGGTCAAAACAGACTCCTACAGAAGCCTTCTGGAATCATGGCGTCAGCGTTGTGAAAAATGTGTACGTCTGCAGGGCGATTACGTCGAGAAGTAACGCCAGTTTCATCGATTTCGGATGAGTAGTTAATTAGAAAAAAAAATCGGAGGCCTTAGAACTTGAATGCACCTCGTAGTTAAGGTATGGTGAGTGATTTCATGTGACAGCAGGAGAACTCTTGTGGTTATTCCACGCAGCCTGACCACAAATTTGTACCTCAGTCTTATGATTGGACCTGTTGTGCTACCATTTATGAACATCATTCCAGGGGATGTTTCCCATCAGGGTAACACTCGCCCACATACCGCTGTTGTAGCCCGACGTGCTCTTCAGAGTGTCGACATATTGCCGTGACCAGCTCTATCAACTCACCACTCTCCAATTGAGAGCATATGGGACATCATTGGACAACTCTGGTACCATCCACAACCAGCATTAGCCGGCCTTGTACTGACTGGCCAAGTGCAACAGGCATGGAGCTCCATCCAACAAACTCACATCCGACACAACACATTGCATGCACCTTTGTATGCTTTTATTCAACATTCTGGCGGCTTCATCGGTTATTAATGTACTAACATTTCACATTTGCAATCGCTTATCTAGCGTTTGCATTGACCTGTGATCTTGCAGTGTAAGTAATTTAAATATGCTACCTAGACAAATGCATCCCCAAAATTTCATTACTCTACATTAAATTTTGTTTTGGTGTTGTATGATTTGTAAAAATTGTTATTTCACAAATAATGTTCACAGGCATTTTATGTCTACTTGCTTTAGTTCGACGATTTGATAGGACAATAACTAAGTAAGTAAAGTTGAAAACAGCGTCTGAGATTAAAAGAAATATGGTTGGGCAAAACACGTTGGTTATTTCAGCTGCCACGGCACGTCCACGTCGTGTAAGTTATTTGTGCAAAACTGACAGCAGTCTGTTGTGAGCTGTCACGGAAGGCATAGCCACGGATGCTGTGATGTTTTGCGGACCCGCATTAAGGCCCGCTGAAGGACTGACAGTACTCCATGACAGTGATTAAATTTGCTCAGTGGATACGCTGTAAGTATTCACCCACCGGCACCAGTGAGCCTGAAACTTCCCCTTTGAACAATTTCTGAATTACTGTGCTGATAAACACTATTTGCTTTTCAAACAGCTGAGCAAAACTGAACGTACTCAAACATTCACTAAAGTGACACACAATATTTTTAGCGCAACGCAATCTGACTTTCAAAAATCCATACAAAAGAATGGCCCTGACTAACATTAACCTATACCTTTCACAAATCACTTAGCTCACAAAAATCTTCATTACTCGAACTACTGCAATACAGCGAGCGCCACTACTGCCAGCTAAATAAAAGATTCAAAGGACGGAAGGCACTAACTACTGATAGGCATAGTTAGCAAATGAAAGATTTTAATAGACAACAAACAATGTATTTACCTCAATAGTGTTCAAAAGTCATAATGTATATAGCAGTTCATGATATCCAGTACTACAAATTTCAAAACTCCGCCATCTCTCTCCTCACATCCACCACAGCTGGCGGCTCACCTCCAACTGCGCAACGCTACGCGCTGTTCACATCCAGCTGCCCAACACTACAATGGCAGACAACAATGCAAACTAGCCACAGACTGCTCACAGCACAGCCAGTAATTTTCATACAGAGCGCTACGTGGTGTTACCAATATAAAAACCTGAACAGCCTACTTACAAGCCTAACACAGTTACGCACAAGCGAGTTGTGTGGGGTAGTTAAGAGGACGGCAGTACCAACAGCAGCCCATGGCCGCCCGTAGATTATCACATTAAGGCAATGTAGTTCCACTGTTTCAGCTAACGGATCAGTAAACACATTAAGAGCATAAATATACTTACTAAAAGTGAATTTGGCAGTACTTCGTTTACCTAGACTTACTCTCTCTTTAATAGGGTCAAAAATCTGGTCCACAATTGCACCGAAGTTACAACTAAAGTAAGTTTATATACTAAATTTCGGTTCAGAGCTTATCAACAGTGTAGATTACTAGTATTGGCAAAGAGTAGTTTCAGTTCATTACCATCAATAATTTACTTTATTTGACATTGACAATCTATAATATTTCCTAATACATTGACGCCGCTTCTAACGTGTTTAGAAATTTTTTATGTTTCCTTTTGCGAGTTATTCGAAACGGCATTGTAACGACGTTGCTTAATTTGTCTTTACGCGAGGAACATTAGTAACAAAGCGCTTTTAGGTAATGATAACGGCTTGGTTGATTCTGAGTAATCCTTGGTAATGTATGGTTTAACATAATCCAAGATAACGTAATTAACTTTTCTGACGATGTACTTCTAGTCAGTGACAAGCTGCTTTCAGCGTAGAAGTAAAAATTAACATTAAATTTCAGTGCTTCTCACGTTTATTACTATATATAACAAATACTGAAAGTATGGAACAGTTTCCGACGTGTTTATCTTGTTTCAGAGCCCAATCAAATGGTTGGTTCAAATGGCTCTGAGCACTATGCGACTTAACTTCTGAGGTCATCAGTCGCCTAGAACTTAGAACTAATTAAACCTAACTAACCTAAGGACATCACACACATCCATGCCCGAGGCAGGATTCGAATCTGCGACCGTAGCGGTCGCTCGGATCCAGACTGCAGCGCCCAGAACCGCACGGCCACTTCCGCCTACAGACCCCAATCCTTTCGTTATAAGTGAACACAGTTTACGACAGTAACCACTAAGTCGAACACAGCGTATACTCATGTGGACTGGCGGTAGTTTATATTCTGTTAATTTGAAATCATACGGGATAAATATTTCACATGTTTTCCATTTCAATGACTTTTTTTCTATGCGAGGCCTGATTTCTCTTATTTTAACGTGATGATCATGTCTCCCTAAGTATTTGGGTGTGAATAGAATGTTTTCGCAATCGGAGGAGAACTGGTGATTGAAATTTCATGAGAAGATCCCGTCGCAATGAAAACCGTCTTTGTTTTAATGATTGGCACTCCAATTCACGTATCATGTCGGTGGGACTATCTCCCCTATTTTGCGATAGTACAATACGAGAAGCCCTTCTTTGAACTTTTTCGATGTCATCCGTCAGTCCCAAATGATGCGGATCCCACATTGCACAGCAATACCAGAACAGGGAAACAGGCGTAGTGTCAGCAGTCTCTTGAGTAGACCTGTAGCATCTTCTAAGTGTTCTGCCAATGAATCGCAGTCTTTGCTTTGCTCTATCCACAACATTTTCTATGTGATCATTCCAATTTAGGTTATCTGTAATTGTAATCCCTGAGTATTTAGTTAATTTTAGAGCCTTCAGATTTCTGTGACTTATTGCGTAATAGGAATTTAGCGGATTTCTTTTAGTCTCATGTGAATAACTTCACACTTTTCTTTATTCAGGTTCAATTGCCGCTTTTCACACCATTCCCATATCTTATGTAAATTATTGTGCAATTCATTTTGGTTATTTGATCACTTTACAAGACTGTAAATGACAGCATCATCTGCATACAATCTAACAGGGCTACCCAGATTGTCTCCCTTTGTCGTTAATATAGATCACGAACAATAGAGGGCCTTTAACACTTTTCCTTGGGGAACACCGGACATTACTTCCGTTTTACTCGATGACCTTCCGTCTATTACTACGAACTGTGACCTATCTGAGAGGAAATCACGCATCCAGTCGCTCAGCTGAGGCGATTTCCATAGGCACGCAGTTTGATTAGAAGACGCTTGTGAGGAACGGTGTTGAAAGCCACCTGGAAATCTAAAAATAAGGAATCAATTTGACATCCCCTGTGGATAGCACTCACTACTTCATGAGTATAAAAAGCTAGTTGTGTTTCACAAGAACGATATTTTCTGAATCTGTGCCGTGTGTCAATAAATCGTTTTCTTCGAGGTAATTCATAATGTTCGAAAACAGCATATTTTCCAAAACCATACTTCAAATCGACGTTAGTGATATGGGCCTCTAACTCAGCGGATTACTCCTAATTCCCTTTTCTAGGTATACAAATGCTATAAACGTAAGTTTTTCCTTTCTTCAATGTATAAGATGTGTCGCTAGATCACTATTCCCTCTCGTATTTCTACATTTCCCCAGAATCTAAAATGACCAATCTTAAGGTCACACTCCACCAGTGTTGGAGGGAAGCTGTTAACCAGATTAAATGAACGCTGCATTATCAGTGGTAAATGAGAAACATGCCCCAATCTGGAATCTCAGGCAGATACCTGCCTGTCGGAGACAGTGTTACACTAGTTCGGCATTCCAGTAACGCTTAACGAACCTCTATTCACCATGAAGATGTAACGTGTCAAGAACACTGTGACCGCTGTGAAAACTTATTAATCCAGTGCCGACAGCGGATTCTTAGTACTCACCCAGGTCTTCGACTTCGCAAGGCAGCACGAGTGTGTCGCCAACCACCGAGCGGAAAGTCTGGCCGTGCGACAGGAAGTGCGGCGCCACTGTCGCAGCGTCCATCGAAACTCCTGCAACAGCAAGAAAGAGAGAGTTATTTTTTTAGAAAAGTGCCGACTCTGATTCTCATATGAGTGTGCAGATAGTTACTTGATTAATGTACTAATGCATAGAGAATAACGTAACTAGAGAATGTGAGGTTATCATTGAACAGTATGGACTATATAACTTCGTCTCAGACAGAATGATCTCATCCCTACTGTGAATTATAATGGTCCGTTGGAGCTATGTAAGTACTGAAAAGAGAATAAAAATTTAATGACAAAGTTTGGGAGCTAGCGAGAAGCTGGCGATCACGCATCTATAACAAGGACGATATCCCATTGTAAGGCTGCTGCTCATTCCTTATACTATTTAAAATGCGAAGGCGAGCGTGGAGAAATAGGACTGTAGACAGGAGCTGTTATTTTTATATAAACTGCAGTCTTTGGACAATCGGGTGATCTCATTACAGAATAGGGCCTTGTATAGAGTGTTGACATAAATGCATCCAACAAAATGTTGTCCCCAAAATTCACTGCCTCCAAAGTCACTTGGCTTTGGTTTGTCCTAAGGCACCCTGTGGGTTACGAAAGTCATTACGTCATTAGGGCAGACACATCCATTTCAGAAGTATCACGTATTTCGTGCACGTGACACAGGAGTCTTAAAAATTTGCATCCTGTATTTGGAACGAACTTGGCTTAAAGTTCAAGAGACAAAGCATTTCACTTGTTTGCAACAAGTGCCACAATTCCGAAATCGAGCTTTTTTAGTGTAGAGACAGACCGGCTAATTTTTTCGAATTTCTACTATTGTATTCAAAAAAATGTTGAAATGTGTGTGAAATCTTATGGGACTTAACTGCTATGGTCATCAGCCCCTAAGCTTACACACTGCTTAACCTAAATTATCCTAAGGACACACACACACACACACACACCCATGCCCGAGGGAGGACCCGAACCTCCGCCGGGACCAGCCGCACAGTCCATGACAAGCGCCTTAGACGCTCGGCTAATCCCGCGCGGCTTTTATTGTATTACCTGTCCGTATTTTGAAAAGTTACGCTGCGATGACACTGCAAAATGGCTCCACAGTACGCGAACGTGAAAAGTGTCCCAAAAAATTTCTTCCGATTTTTTCCTTACGTAAAATATTTTAATCTTCATTTATCATAAGGGAAAATAAAATATTAATCGCATGTAATCATTCTATGCATCATAGGCACTGATAATACTTTCCTACAGTGAAGTGAAGGAAATGACTCCGTTTATCACGTATGAATCTGATCTGCACATTACATTACTCGAAACGAGGCACTGAGAATATGCCGCATACCCGTCGAGTAGTCGCACATCGACGCCTGGTGAAAATGAAGAGTTACTAAGAGAAAACAGCAATGGAAAATCTTTCCCAGCATATTATTTTTTGGGAAGAAACATGAGCAACAGCAGTAAAAAACTGGTCAAAATTAGCAAATGTGTTTATTGATTTATTTCCAGTATCGAGTGTACAACGTAAGAAGAAAGAAGAAATGAAGTTAATGGGGTAAGAAGATATATGAGTCACGAATCAGACGAGAGTAGTTTGAAACAGTGTGGCCATCTGAAGGAACTGAGTCAAGAACATTACCCAAGGAAAGTATGTGTGTGAAAATCACAGGAAGAAGACGTTGTTCAAAAAATAACTGGAGAAAACCAGTGGTCAGTAATGAAAAACTGATCTAATGTTGAACGCAGCCATACACAGCGATGAAGCTGAAAAAAGTCTGAAGATGGTCCTTAATAGCCGAACCCGGTTAACGCCTAGGCTAAATCGCAACTGTTACTGTAATAAATTCTTAGTTATGGGAAGAACTCGATCGATCTCCTCCGTGATTCAGTCTACGAGACAATTTGTGGTAGAAAACTGTGCAATGCAGCCTCTCTCGCGAATTTCAGTTGATAAAGTTTTTTCTGTCATCAAGGTTCGATCAGCCTTTCTTTCCCGCTAGCGCTCTCAAGTGGCGGAAGCACAATCAAGAACATCGTGTTTTAACAGCAACGCTGAGACAAGGAGATGGGCACAGAGTATTAATTAACTAAGTCTTTCATCATAACTATCGAGAAACTGATGATAATCGTATTAAGTAGAAGCGAGTCATTTAGTCGAGCCGTTACCGCAGAAACACGAACTATCCAATCGACCACATGTAGATTCGGTACTGTAGTGGTAGCGACTCTAGCTATTCAAAGGCATTAGTCCTTTGTTGCTTAACAGTTAGTTTTAATTGTTATCGGATCATATCCTCCTTGACCATATGCTTCTTCAAGTGCATGAATCAGATGATGGAAATACCATGAAGAACAACATTCTTTAGGAGAAAATTCATTCGGTGCATGATGAAATGTGTATTATGCATGGTGTCCACAATTAAAGTTCCAGTTTCAAAATGCTGTAGAAGGAGAACCAGTCCTCAGAACGAAGTCAAATTTGAACAGAATTTTATTGACGCAAGGGGTAACGACATGAGAAAAAAAAAACATGAAAATTTGACAAAAATGGTTCAAATGGCTCTGAGCACTATGGGACTTAACTTCTGAGGTCATCAGTCCCCTAGAACTTAGAACTACTTAAACCTAACTAACCTAAAGACATCACACACATCCATGCCCGAGGCAGGATTCGAACCTGCGACCGTAGCGGTCGCGCGGTTCCAGACTGTAGCGCCTAGAACCGCTCGGCCACTCGGGCCGGCTGAAAATTGGACCAATACACCAATAAATGTCGGAATATGCACACCAGATGTCAGAATATGTACACCAACAGACGCGTGGCAGAGCAGTTGATTCGACATATGTGGAAGTTCTGGCAACCGCACTGCAGCAGGGAGAGACCGGTGGGGTGCGAACACGAAGCGTTGGACTTACCGGCGAGCACGGCAAATAAAATCCTGTGAAACATCTTGCATTGCCATCCGTACAAAATCACCCATTTTCAGGAGTTCTTCATGCTGACCAGCCAGCAAGACAAATGTTCCCTCTGGAATTTCTTGCTCGCGTGGAAGTGGACATTGAGTAGCCGTGGAACATTCTGCAGACGGACGAAGCCCATTCCCATCTCCAAATATATGTCAATAGGCAGAATTGCAGAAATGGGCAACGGAAAATCCGCTGGCACATCAGCCGGTATACTCCATTCTGTAAAGGTGACTGTGTTGTGCTTGTCGACGGCATCGTTTATAGTAGGGCCATATTTTTTCGAGCAGGTGAATCTTCTTACGCACCAGCGTTATTCCAGCCCTTCAGGAGCCTGGATGTGTGGATAGGTTCATTTTTGTTCTAGATGGAGCTCCCCCAATCATTCCACAGCCAGCGAAGTGCCTGCTGCACAGGCATTTCGAAAATGCTAGAATTATCAGCGGCCATTTCCCTAGAGCCTAGCCGTCTATATCACCTGATCTTAATGCGTGTTACTTCTGCCTATAGAGTTGTATGAAAGATATTGTGTTCAGTGCCTCACTCGCTAACGTAGTTGAGTTGAACGTACGCCGTATTGCACGACATATTCTAAAACTGTACCCCGAGTACTCTGATATGTAGTGGGACATGCTTTTTCTCGATTTCAACTTGTGACAGAAAACAGCGGAAACCATACTGAACATGTCTTGCGCCAGTCTCACGACAGTTAGGTACCAACGTCATTTTGCTTTCGCTATGCTTTTGATTTCTGCATATAATACCTCGAAATCGACAGCTTAACCGATAAGTTCCTAAGCCGCTTAGTGTAGGCTAGAGAAATGTGTGGAACATTTCAAAAAACGTTGGCGACTGAAACTTCTACTGACATTGTACTGTTCTCGCTGTGTTTGTACATTCAGTGGATGTAACCGCCTGCTGAGCTTTAGAACCTAGTTCTTCCTTCAGTCCATACCATGATGCCTTTGTTCGCAACGGAAATATTCAGAGCATTCCAGGCCTTGTGTTAAAGTGTGTAATTAAGACCCAGCCGGCGCTGCCATAGGCTTGAATTATATGTGGAAGCCTCGCAACAAATATTTTGTTTCCTGGACTAGTGGCCGTGGGAAAGATATATCTGAAGAGAAGCAACCCTATAATGACTTTATTCTACTCTCTGACATGTGTAGCACATAAGCCCTACGGCGGTCCACTTCTCAAGAGTCAGTCACTAATAACCGTGGCTGCTGTTGCATGCCGAAGCCTTTTTTAATAACAGCCCGGCAAACTCCTCGGAGCCATAACGGACGAAGTAACTCCGCCCTCTCGCCAAGGCTACAGAACGGACGGGATCGCAAAGTAAACGCACACCAGAATTTCCGCTCAGTCGGTCAAACACCTAATGATTAACCGTTACATAACTATATGTTCAATTACCACATAGTAAACTACTCGTCTCTCGATAAAGTTGCAGCATAGTTACAACGACACTGTGGGACTTAACATCTGAGGTCATCAGTCCCCTAGACTTAGAACTACTTAAACCTAAGTAACCTAAGGACATTACACACATCCGTGCCCGAAGCAGGATTCCAACCTGCGACCGTAGCAGCCGCGTGGTTCCGGACTGAAGCACCTAGAACCGCTCGACCACAGCGGCCAGCCATTTCATATTCTTAAAAGCTAGTAGCTGTATCTCCGTCACTCAGCCACGCACTATCGGCTGATTTCGAAGTTGCGGAGAATTCTGTTTACACTGCCGTATTTTTTCCAATGCTCCTGAGTTTCGTAATTAACCGTGTAAAATTATGTTTTCAAACTTGTTTAAGAACGCGGTATTATAGAATCTAGGTCGTTGTCTCAATTTTTAGTACAAAAATGTTGTTCTTCGTTGTGCAGGATTCGCGAGAAACCACTTGATAACGATGTTAACTGAAATGCTGGTAAAACTGATTAAGAGTCCAGTTTGTCACATTATCTGTTTTATTGTAGTCGCTCAGAGACGGTGCAACCGGTTTCGTACCATGCAGGTACATCCTCAGCTGTATTTACGCTCTAGCTCCCCATGTTATTTAAACAGAGTAATGTGAGTTCCAAGGTGCAATGTGGAGCGTCAGTTGACGTTACCCCGATAGCGGTAGTCGAGCTTCATGAAGCCGGTTGTCACTGATAATTTACGTGTGGAGAGCGCGAGACGTCCTGTGTTCATCAGTCTAGACGATTTACCACTTGGACATCTATCGCTCTCCGAACGTGAATTATCAGCGATAACTAGTACTATTAAGTTGGACTACCGTTTGTGGTTGAAACACACATTGAGCCAGTTAGATAACTTGGAACATTATACATTAAATACACGTGACGTTGTACCTGCGTGGTACGAAACTGGACGTACCAATCTCTGAGCGATTACGATAAAACACCTAACGCTGCAAAGTAGACTATCATTTAATTTTACCAGCATTTAAGCACCTCAATTTATTGTAATTGTTTCACTGTTCTTTTCAGTATATATAATTATTTCAGCTGTGGATACCCAACTTACAGCGTTGACTTTCAGTTTTGTTACATATTTCAGTCCTATTTATTTGAGCTTGGTGGTTTGTTATAATACGTCATACAGTTTTGGTGAAACATCTTAACAATAAGGGAATTGAGGAGTTTCCTTTTGGAAATATCTGTACAGGAAATCCGGCTTTCACCTAATAACTTAGGGAAACTACCCGAAAACCAGATCAGGAAGAATGGACCTATAAATCTATATTTCGCAAATTGTTCGAGAAAAAAAAGCTTTCTCTCATTCTCACTGTCTCCTTTTATCTCTCTCTCTCTCTATCTATCTATCTCTCTGCTTTTGTGTGTGTGTGTGTGTGTGTGTGTGTGTGTGTGTGTGTGTGTGTGTGTGTGTGCGAGTGTAGGAAATGATCAGGCATCTCCTATATTACTAAAAAATAAATGTGATGAACAGGACACATAGGCATAATGTTTGCAAAGTTTATCTCACTTACGATCTCGCTGCAACCACTGCGAGCATCTCTCTTGAAACCGGAACGAACGGAAGCTTTGAGTCAGTAGGTGAGGCATATTCGGTTGGGTCACTTGGAGAACTGAACAGCTCATGTTCGCATTTGAGTCCTGGAATACCTTTTCACGTCATACGTAAATATACTAACACAAAATAGCTCTGAGCACTGTGGGACTTAACTTCTAAGGTCATCAGTCCCCTAGAACTTTAGAACTACTTAAACCTAACTAACCTAAGAACATCACACACATCCATGTCCGAGGCAGGATTCGAACCTGTGGCCATAGCGGTCGCGCGGTTCCAGACTGTAGCGCCTAGAACCACTCGGCCACCCCGGCCGGCTATACAAACACATTCTTTGTGAAAATTCATAGCTGTCTTCTTTCATTAAGGTGAAATCAGCTGTACCCACACTTGGTAAAACGCTGAATGCTTGAGGGAAGAAAGCGGGCCGTGTAGTGTGCAGGCCGTTGATGGGGAAATGGAGGGGGCGCAAGGCACCACTCGGCCTGCCGACGACACGGTCGCCTCAGCACACACTGGCGCTATACTGCGCCAGGGCTGTTTTTACTTGCACAAACACTTGCCGAGATTGGTTTAGAGAGCGCGGAGCGCCGGCCAGGTTCTTATATTAACGGCGCTGCGCCAGCGGCCCCGGGGGCGGAAGGCGCCCTCCTCCGCCCCCGCCGCCGCCTCCTCCACAGCCGGCCTGCCGCCGGCGGGCACCCCTTTGTCCGCGCCACGGCCAGACAAGCGCCTGCTGTTTTATTAACTGCTGCCACCCCCGCCCGCCGCTCCCCGAGGGCTGTTTGCAGGTCCACCCGCCGCTGCAGCCTATCTTCCGCCTACTGCCGACTTCTTTTGATACGGCGCGGTCTTTTTCCGTTTGATGCGGAGGCAGTCTCCGAGCTAGCTAGCTGTAAACAACGCGAGTGCCTGCACCCACGCTGTCTGCGAACCGAGCGTCAGCTGCCTGCCGAAAGCGTTCCACTGAAGTCACAAGTTCGATGAGCCGGCGAGCTTTGTCCAGCTTCTAGAATTTCTATCAGTACCTGCTCCAGAAAGCAGACTCGAAAATGCTGTGTGCCTGCCTTTCTTTTGCGTACTTCGTAAATAACACCCACTTCGTCCTCTATCTCAAAGAGTTCACGAAGACTGCTCCGTTGTTTTACGTTCTAGCAGGTACCACATACGTAGAAACCATCAAAGAGCAGCAGAAGGAATCACCGACGTTATTTGCTCGCTACAGTTATGGCAGGAAAAACAGAACGAATTAACACATTTTCCAACTGAATTAAAGAATTTATGAATGTTGTAACATACATTACGTGATTGGTCAGTTGTGTCACGTATCCATTTTCAAATATCGAGAGCTACGTCTGTCAAATGCACGTTGTTATATTTAAAAACTGTTTAATGTGTAGGAAGAGGTGTCTGTTCTCACATAGCAATATATATACATATCGAATGCTACGTCGGTGAAACTTATGTCAGTATAAATTTGTAAACTTAATAAACCACGGAATAATGTAGATATAGAGGTAAAAATTTACACACATACTTGGAATGACATGGGGTTTTATTACAACAACAAAAAAAGTTCACAAAATGTCCGATTGATGGCGCTGGGCAGCAAAATGTCAGTGACTGCTACCGTGACGGGTGAGAGGTACGCCGATATGTTACAGAATCGTATCATCCCCAGCCTGGCTGATAAACACCTGCTGGAACGTACGATGTGTATGCAGGATGGCGCTCCAACCAATATTGCTAGAAGCGTGAAAGATCTCTTGCGCGCGTCGTTTGGTGATGATCGTGTACTCAGCCGCCACTTTCATCATGCTTGGCCTCCCAGGTCCCTAGACCTCAGTCCGTGCGATTATTGGCTTTGGGGTTACCTGACGTCGCATGTGTATCGTGATCGACCGACATCTCTAGGGATGCTGAAAGACAACATCCGACGCCAAGGCCTCACCATAACTCCGGTCATGCATTACAGTGCTGTTCACAACATTATTCGTCGACTTCAGCTATTGTTGAGGAATGATGGTGGACATATTGAGGATTTCCTGTAACGAATATCATCTTTGCTTTGTCTTACTTTGTTATGCTAATTATTGCTATTCTGATCAGATGAAGCGCCATCTGTCGGACATTTTTTGAGCTTTTGTATTTTTGTGGTTCTAATAAAACCCCATGTCATTCCAACCATTTGGTCAATTTGTACCTCTCTATCTACATTATTCCGTGATTTATTCAGTTTCCAATTTTATACTGACTTTTTGACTACCCGTTATATATATATATATATATATATCGACAGAAATTTTACCAATGCAGCATTCGATATATGATACAGCAGGTATCTAAAAATGGACACAGGCCGAAACTGATCAGCAGCATAATAATTCGTGATGTAACAAAGTTCGACTGTTTAGAAAAATTACGACAGCCTATGGTCGTTATAAAAATCGGTTTTAACAGCCAGGAGTTGTTGACTCATGTGTGAGGAAACTAATACAATGACGGAAAAAATTTCGCTCACCAAGAAGGAGCTGCGCGACATACACGGAAGTTAGTGGACGTGTTTCGACGTTTGAAAAATGATGTCTGTCCAAATTTGTCACCAGTCGCATGAGAATGGTGCTAATAGCGCCGTTATGACAGTGGATATCAGATTTGCTTTAACAGTCACGAACGTAAGTTACCTTTGATATTGGACCTGGTGAGTTGATTTCAGTCAAGAATGTCTTCAAGATGACAAAGACGTATTATCAACACCTCACTGAGTTTCAACTAGGTCGTGTAACAGGACTACGAGTAGTTGGATGTTCCTTCTCTGATATTGCAGAAAGACTTGTTAGGAATGCAGCCTATGCACATATTGCTCCCAGCCGTGGTTACGAGAATTTACGGTCGCAAGAACTTCAGGCTCCGGATAGCCATCGTGTTCGGCATATGGCTCTGGCACGTCGTATTGAATCTGCAGCAGCAATATGAGCAGCAGTTTGCAACGCAGTGACACGACGAACCGCTACAAATCGGTTGCTCCAAGGGCAGTTCCGAGCCAGACGTCCTGTAGCGTGCATTTCACTGACCCCAAACGACAATTATTTGCGACTTCTGTCATGTCAAGCTAGAGCTCATTGAAGGTCTGTTGCGTTTTCTGACGAAAGCTGGTTCTGCCTCACTGCCAATGTTGCCCGTCCGTAGGTTAGGAGGGGCAGGTTGAGGGCTTGCAACCAGAGTGTCTACGTGATGGATATACGGGATCTACGCCCCCTTCAAAAATGGCTCTGAGCACTATGAGACTTAACTTCTGAGGTCATCAGTCCCCTAGAACTTAGAACTACTTAAACCTAACTAACCTAAGGACTTCACACACATCCATGCCCGAGGCAGGATTCGAACCTGCGACCGTAGCGGTCGCGCGGTTCCAGACTGTAGCGCCTAGAACCGGATCTACGCCTGGACTTATGGTCCAGATTGCGATTTCGTGTAACAGCAGAAGCACTCTTGTGGTTATCTCAAGCACCCTGACTGCAACGATCTGGTGGTTCGACTTGCTGTGCTCCCATTCAAGAACAGCATTTCAGTCGGTGTTTCCCAACGGGATAACGCACGCCCACATACCGCTGTTGTAACCCAACATGCTCTACAGAGTGTCTAAATGTTGCCTTGGCCTGCTCTATCACTAGATATGTCTCTAGTCGATCACATATGGGATATTATTTTACTACAACCTTAGCGTCATCCACAAACAACATTAACCGTCCCTGTATTGGTCAGCTAAGTCTAAAAGGCATGGAACTCCATCTCAAAAACTGATATCCAATACCTGTTCAACGCAATGCATGCCCCTCTCGATGCTTGCATTCAACACTGTGACTGTTACACTAATTATTATTGTACCAGCATTTCAGATTTTTAATGGCTTATCTCGCACGTACATTAACCTGTGGTCTTGTAATATTAATCTCCTAAATATGTTCCCTAGAGGAATGTATTCCCAAAATTTCATTACTCTACATTAATTATCTTTTAGGTTTTGCGAATTTTTCCCGTCAGTGTAGGTTCAATAGTTCCTCAATTTTAATTCCCAATGCCGGTAATATGTAGCACATTGCACGTAATAGTGTTATCTGTCAGTAATTCAAAATAGTGTATATGTTGTACGTAATAATGCGTAATTTACGAATTACCAAGTATAATATTTGCGGCGTACACGCATATGAATAAACGCTGATAATCCATTGCGGATTACAGGTTGCCACTCTCTTCTTGTTTCGGATATACACTCCTGGAAATGGAAAAAAGAACACATTGACACCGGTGTGTCAGACCCACCATACTTGCTCCGGACACTGCGAGAGGGCTGTACAAGCAATGATCACACGCACGGCACAGCGGACACACCAGGGACCGCGGTGTTGGCCGTCGAATGGCGCTAGCTGCGCAGCATTTGAGCACCGCCGCCGTCAGTGTCAGCCAGTTTGCCGTGGCATACGGAGCTCCATCGCAGTCTTTAACACTGGTAGCATGCCGCGACAGCGTGGACGTGAACCGTATGTGCAGTTGACGGACTTTGAGCGA
Source organism: Schistocerca cancellata (assembly GCF_023864275.1). Taxonomy (NCBI): domain Eukaryota; kingdom Metazoa; phylum Arthropoda; class Insecta; order Orthoptera; family Acrididae; genus Schistocerca; species Schistocerca cancellata. The sequence continues at coordinate 124,584,601 of NC_064631.1, forward strand.
GGGCGTATAGTGGGCATGCGGGAGGCCGGCTGGACGTACCGCCGAATTGCTCAACACGTGGGGCGTGAGGTCTCCACAGTACATCGATGTTGTCGCCAGTGGTCGGCGGAAGGTGCACGTGCCCGTCGACCTGGGACCGGACCGCAGCGACGCACGGATGCACGCCAAGACCGTAGGATCCTACGCAGTGCCGTAGGGGACCGCACCGCCACTTCCCAGCAAATTAGGGACACTGTTGCTCCTGGGGTCGAGGGGACACTGAATAGTGCACGGTACATCCAAACCGTCATCGAACCCATCGTTCTACCATTCCTAGACCGGCAAGGGAACTTGCTGTTCCAACAGGACAATACACGTCCGCATGTATCCCGTGCCACCCAACGTGCTCTAGAAGGTGTAAGTCAACTACCCTGGCCAGCAAGATCTATCGTCTCCATGGGAGAATAGCAGCCTGCATTGCTGCGAAAGGTGGATATACACTGTACTAGTGCCGACATTGTGCATGCTCTGTTGCCTGTGTCTATGTGCCTGTGGTTCTGTCAGTGTGATCATGTGATGTATCTGACCCCAGGAATGTGTCAATAAAGTTTCCCCTTCCTGGGACAATGAATTCACGGTGTTCTTATTTCAATTTCCAGGAGTGTAGAAGGGAAATCTGAGAGGGTGTGTTGGTTTTTGGCAGCGACCTGCAAGAGTTGGAGGAAACTGAGGCTACATACTGGTGATGGTAGTCCACGTAATGCGCAAGGTAGTCATTGAACTACACCACAAGAGTGCGGTCATTATAGAGCAGGAATATCTGATATGCTGTAACAGGTAGCACACCTTAGAAACGGCAGCATCTGTGACGGAGAAGCAGTATATCAGGTTGTGGATCCATAATCGGGGATGCTACCCGAATTCATTGATGGTGTTCATTTAGAATCAGATTAATCCTGAGACTGTTTTAAGAGAGTCAGTTTTTATAGCGATAATTTATTTGTTACGCAATTGATACTTCTCCCCCTTGACATTTATAAGACAGTAATCTAGCTGTTATGTTTGCTTTTTTTTCTAGGCAACAAACCACAGATATCGTAGGAAATAAGCTTGGCACACTGTCCACAAGTTCATCAAGGCACTGTTGGTCCATATTGTCCCACTCTTCAACGGTCATTCGGCGTAGATCCCTCTGGTTGGGTGGTGGGTCACGTCATCCATAAACAGCTCTTTTCGCTCTGTCCCAGGCATGTACGGTAGCGTTCATGTCTGGAGAACATGCTGGCCACTCTAGTCGACGGATATCGTTATCCTGAAGGAAGTCATTCACAAGATGTGCACGATGGGGGCGCCATTTGTCGTCCATGAAGACGAATGCCTCGCCAAAATGCTGCCGATATGGTTGCACTATCGGTCGGAGGATGGCGTTCACGTGTCGTACAGCGGCGTACGTCGGCCCCACATAATGCCACCCCCAAAACACCTTGCTGCACTCACTGGACAATATGTCCAAGATGTTCACCCTGACCGGGTTGCCTCTAAACACGACTCCGATGATTGTCTGGTTGAAGGTATAAGTGACACTCATCGGCGAATAGAAAATGATGCCAATCCTTAGCGGTCCATTCGGTATGTTGTTGGGCCCAATTCTCCCGAGCTGCGTGGTATCGTGGTTGCAAAAATGGACCTCACCAAGGACGTCGGGAGTGAAGTAGCGCATCATGCAGCCTATTGCGCACAGTTTGAGTCGTAACACGACGTCCTGTGGCTGCACGAAAAGCATTGTTCAACATGGCGGCGTTGCAGTCAGGGTTCCTCCAAGCCATAATCCGTAGGTAACAGCTTCCACTGCAGTAGTAGCCCTTGGGCGGCCGGAGAGAGGCATGTCATCGCCAATTCCTGTCTCTGTATCTCATCCATGTCCGAACAACATCGCTTTGGTTCGCTCCGAGACGCCTGGACACTTCCGTTGTTGAGAGCCCTTCCTGGCACAAAGTAACAATGCGGACGCGATCGAACCGCAATATTGACTGTCTAGGCACGGTTGAATGACAGACAACACAAGCCGTGTACTTCCTTCCTGGTGGAATGACTGGAACTGATCGGCTGTAGGACACCCTCCGTCTAATAGGCGCTGCTAATGCATGGTAGTTCACATCTTCGGATGGGTTTAGTGACATGTCTGAACAGTCAAAGGGACTGTGTCTGTGATACAATATCCACAGTCAGTGTCTATCTTTAGGAGTTCTGGGAACCGGGGTGATGCAAAACTTTTTTTGATGGGCGTAGAATGGCCAACGGGACTGCCGCAGTGGTAACACTGGTTCCCGTCAGGTTAACGAATTTAATCGCTGTTGGTCTTGGCTAGCAGTTGGATGGATCACCGTCCAGGCCCGCCGAGTGCTGTTGGCAAGTGGGGTACACTCAGCTCTTGTGAGGCCAATCGAGAAACTACTTGACTGATAAGCAGCAACACCAGCCCCAAGAACAGACGAAGGCCTGGAGAGTGCTGTGCTGACCACATGCCCCTTCGCATCCAATGACGTCTAAGATCTGAGGATGGCACGTCGGCGGGTCGGTGCTGTTGAGCCTTCAAGGCTTGTTCGGACAGTTTTTTTTTCTTTGCATAAGAGAATAAGTACCTTGTGACTGTAGTTATCAGTTTCATAACAGGTGGTTCATTTGATACACTCCTGGAAACTGAAATAAGAACACCGTGGATTCATTGTCCCAGGAAGGGGAAACTTTATTGACACATTCCTGGGGTCAGATACATCACATGATCACACTGACAGAACCACAGGCACATAGACACAGGCAACAGAGCATGCACAATGTCGGCACTAGTACAGTGTATATCCACCTTTCGCAGCAATGCAGGCTGCTATTCTCCCATGGAGACGATCGTAGAGATGCTGGATGTAGTCCTGTGGAACGGCTTGCCATGCCATTTCCACCTGGCGCCTCAGTTGGACCAGCGTTCGTGCTGGACGTGCAGACCGCGTGAGACGACGCTTCATCCAGTCCCAAACATGCTCAATGGGGGACAGATCCGGAGATCTTGCTGGCCAGGGTAGTTGACTTACACCTTCTAGAGCACGTTGGGTGGCACGGGATACATGCGGACGTGCATTGTCCTGTTGGAACAGCAAGTTCCCTTGCCGGTCTAGGAATGGTAGAACGATGGGTTCGATGACGGTTTGGATGTACCATGCACTATTCAGTGTCCCCTCGACGATCACCAGTGGTGTACGGCCAGTGTAGGAGATCGCTCCCCACACCATGATGCCGGGTGTTGGCCCTGTGTGCCTCGGTCGTATGCAGTCCTGATTGTGGCGCTCACCTGCACGGAGCCAAACACGCATACGACCATCATTGGCACCAAGGCAGAAGCGACTCTCATCGCTGAAGACGACACGTCTCCATTCGTCCCTCCATTCACGCCTGTCGCGACACCACTGGAGGCGGGCTGCACGATGTTGCGGCGTGAGCGGAAGACGGCCTAACAGTGTGCGGGACCGTAGCCCAGCTTCATGGAGACGGTTGCGAATGGTCCTCGCCGATACCCCAGGAGCAACAGTGTCCCTAATTTGCTGGGAAGTGGCGGTGCGGTCCCCTACGGCACTGCGTAGGATCCTACGGTCTTGGCGTGCATCCGTGCGTCGCTGCGGTCCGGTCCCAGGTCGACGGGCACGTGCACCTTCCGCCGACCACTGGCGACAACATCGATGTACTGTGGAGACCTCACGCCCCACGTGTTGAGCAATTCGGCGGTACGTCCACCCGGCCTCCCGCATGCCCACTATACGCCCTCGCTCAAAGTCCGTCGACTGCACATACGGTTCACGTCCACGCTGTCGCGGCATGCTACCAGTGTTAAAGACTGCGATGGAGCTCCGTATGCCACGGCAAACTGGCTGACACTGACGGCGGCGGTGCACAAATGCTACGCAGCTAGCGCCATTCGACGGCCAACACCGCGGTTCCTGGTGTGTCCGCTGTGCCGTGCGTGTGATCATTGCTTGTACAGCCCTCTCGCAGTGTCCGGAGCAAGTATGGTGACACCACACCGGTGTCAATGTGTTCTTTTTTCCATTTCCAGGAGTGTATATTGTGATGATGGTTCGATGTACCTGAAGGAAAAATAAATAAATTCTGTGGTTTATTTGAAGATTATTTCGGGTAGTTTATTCTTTCCTGTATCCAATTTTAGTTCAACATTTTGCACAGATTTATTTCATCTCAAGTGTCAGAGTTCTGTGTACCACAGTTTTGTGCACCCGCAAATCTATTAGGTTCAAAAAAAAAAAAAAAAAAAAAAATGTTCAGGTGTGTGTGAAATCTTATGGGACTTAACTGCTAAGGTCATCAGTCCCTAAGCTTACACACTACTTAACCTAAATTATCCTAAGGACAAATACACACACACACACACACACACACACACACACACACACACACACACACCCATGCCCGAGGGAGGACTCCAACCTCCGCCGGGACCAGCCGCACTGTCCATGACTGCAGCGCCTTGGATTATAAACGGTCAGTGTGCGTTACACCTACTACTGAATGTGTAGCGGAGCGAAGCAATTCGCTCCATAATTTTTTTATGCATATGCCGCTATAAATTTGTTAAAGGAAGTCTTTCTTAACGGTATGCTGTACTTCTATTCGAAATAAGCGCCTTACTCCATTATTACCACTATTTATTCATTCCTGACCCCCTTACATAACGTAATGCGTGGTGAGATCAGCATCGAATCCACGAGTTGAATAAAGGACAGTGAACTGATACATCGGTCAGCCAGAGTGTGGCTGTTTCCCACCCTCGCTTAGGAGAATGCGGGACTGGTCTTCAGATCCGCCTCAGAGGACACGATACATGAAAAGTTAAAACAGGAAAAATACATAACCAAGTTTACACAAAAAAACACAGATAAATATTAGACGGGATAAGCGCTATGGGAAAGAAGAAGTTGATTTGGTCATCCTCCCTCATGCGCGATATCATGCTACATCACATAAAAAAATTATGTTACTGTCACACCATCTTACGAGCAAGACAGCAGTGTGAGAAGAATACGTGATGGCTTATCTAAGAGTTCAGCACATCCATAACAGATATGGGCTGAACAGTCAGAGATGTGAAGTTCTCATTCAAAATGAAAACCCATGTATGTGTTGGTCTTCATTTTACATATGAACTTCACGTTTGTGATAATTTCGTCCGCATCTACCATCGATGCCCCAGAACTCTTACTAGGAAATCCGCCACATATTGTTTTTCCGACACTGTTGTGTGCGTCATAATGTTCTGGAAGTTTATGTTTTTTAGTTATAAAGCTTGATAATCTCAATGGGCTGAAATTAACTACTCGCTAAAAAAGTTAGTCTAAACAAGAAAACTGCTACTTTCAAGAAACTCGCTCCCAGTAATACAACACGCTTCTGAATCAGTTTTGATAAATGATGTATATCAAAATTTATTTATGTAGTGTCTTATGTCGTAACTGCGTTTTAAAAACACTTTGTTTCAGATACAACGAGATGTCTTAGTTTATAGTGGAAGTGTTACTTTGTCACTTTTCAAGAGTATTAGTGTAATACTGCCAACGGCAGCACCATTTGTAGTTGGTATAAAGTGTATATTAATTAATAAAATTCTTACAAACAAGTGACGTTACTTGCTTAGCTTGTGTTAATATTTATATTTTTTATATTAAAGTAAATTCGCTTGTTCTTCAATTTTTCACTTCCATTTGTCAAAACAAGAAACAATAGCTATAGATTTACCATTTAGTGTCAGGTCTAGGCCGTCGTCTTTTTGGATGTCGAAGTACTCGCATCTTAATAAACGGAAAGAGGAGAGTATGTTGATTGAAATGAAAAACTAGTTGAATGAAAAATTTAATGCTTGACATGTTTAAGACAAGAAGATTCGAAGCTGCGCATGTTCCTTATGAAGGCCCCAAAATGTGTAATGCATAGAAAACACATTGTCACATATCCCATTGACAGTAAAGAAAAGGGTCTGGCATTCCTCCACAAATTGCGTCAGACTCTGACAGATTTTCAAGAACCCTCGATGTTCCATGAATCACTACACTATTTGTGGCTGCGCACGCACCACTCATTCCAGTCCACTACCAGACTAGAATGCAATTACGTACTGAATATTGATGAAACGAAAGTAGCTAGTGTGATGTTCTTACATGAATTGTAGCTGAGAGCAAATAAATAGTATATACACGACCTCACAACTAGCATGAGTTCGAGAAATACGTCACAGAACATAATGCAATGTGGCGGCGTGAACGTAAACTCATCCCCTGACAGGCTAAGTGCGTGGTTCGAACACTCAGAGCCTCGCGCGCATTTGCTAAGAATACAAACCGCTGATCGCAAAAATGTGGGGTGAATCACTCGGATGCAAAACTGCCAACGCCTTACCACGAGACACATTTGGATAATCACCAAGTCAAAGAGAGGAACTTTAAAAACGCGAAGAAACAAAGTACCGTTACAATAGTACCAAAAATACGCCAAAGAGAGCAAAATATTGTCAATCTCTTGATGTGTACTTCTGTCCCCAACACATAATCTTTACTTGAGAGGGATCGTTGATCAGTAAGACTACAATTCGAAAAAGCACAAGTGAAGTTACGCGACTGTCAGTTTACTCTGTGTTTTCTGCACCGAAGTACAAGTCTACGTTACAATATACATGGAAAAAGGTAGATCATGAGTCTGATACACCAATATTATCGTTTGAAATTGATTTTAGTGTGACGCCTGATATTGAACTCCTTGAATGCAGAAGTGAATTCCTCCTCATTAAAATCCCACACTTACAGCTTTAAGTCGTGAAGCATAATTATTCTAAGCGGAGGCAAATACTGCAATAAGTCGCGATGTTGAAATATTTATGCTTTTGGTCCTGTTATATTGAAATTGTGTTTCTTCGTGCAACCAAAGTTCCTCTTTTAGATCTTGAACAGGTGACCATTCAAATGGCTGTCGTGGTAAGACTCGCAGTTTTGCATGCAAATGGCTCGTACTACTGTTTTTTTATAGGAAAAACTTGTTTTCTAGGCACATTTCCGTGGTCTTCTATGCTTCCGAGTTCTTGCACTTCCATTGTGAGCGAGTATCCCAGAACACCACGCATTTACGTAGCAGATTCAGCTGCTGCTAAGTGGATTGTGTCGAGAAGGTGTTGGACACTTCTATGCTTCAGTTGCCCATGACTTACATTTTCTGGGTGCTAGCATACGTCCCCAAGAATAGGTTCATGTTTCTGAGGAAATCAGATGAGAAGATTACCAATGGCGTAAGTCAGCGGATCAGATTTCCAAAGAACATCTTCATTAATATGCTCTTAGGTGCGTAAGGTGCCAGCACTTCAGACAGTTTGTAGGACCTATGTGACCTGAACAGTTGATGAATGTGTTTTGCACTTTGCGGTGAAAGTATTAACAAATCTCCTTCTTAACCAGGAGGCAATGACAGCTACTCTTATTTACTTTACTTTTTTCAGTAAATTTTACAAAAAGATATTATTGTCATTGTTTTCCAACCAGTGTATTATACTTTTAAGGGGTAATATATCTATTAAAACAATTACTATCATAATATATGTAGAAAATTAAATTATATCTACGTTACGTCCAATCACACAGTTATATAATGCACGTAATTAGTTTTGCGTGCAGCTCTGTACATCAAACAGACGCAGTTAACTAGTTTTATTACAGTATTATATTTTGCAGTAGTGGCCGGCAGTATACACAGAAACCACATTTGGAACACGCAGTCCGCTCCGATGAAGTTAAATGTGTTAAATCCGAAACGAGAGCAAACTATGTTTCGCCTAGATACGTGCAGATTTGCAGCTGCGATTTTGTACCATAACAAAAGTACAATTTTATGACGTATTCTCCCACGTGAACCTTCCCGGAAGATAAAAACAGTGCAGCGAACTAGACTCGTGCCTATTACGGACATGGTGCGCACCCTTGACAATTTAATGCTAACACTCCCCTCTGCGTCACGAAGCATTTTGATTATAACACACGATGTCACCTATGGATTTCTTTAGGGTCTCAATCGAGAAACCATTTCAGTATCACAAAAGTGATAATAATTCACGATTGACTGCACTTTCACTATGAAACGTGTCTCATGATACTGAACGGGTCATTTTCTCGTCTTCACACCAAGAGAGAGAATGCCAGTACATGCCACTTCATACTGATGGTCACCTGAATCTGTGAGCCCAATCCATGGAAAAAGAAACATCCCCAAAACATCACAGTACCACCTTCAGTCTGAACCATTCCCTCCACGCATTGTGAGTTAACTGCCCCATTGGCCCGTATGTACACTCAGCACCATAGACCATTCAATGAGAGACCAGTTCAGACTCTTTACAGCAGACTTGGCATCCCCAGTCGGCTACTGACCGGGTTCTGTCTTGTTTGGCCCACTGGAGGAAATCAGAAATCATACCGCAGCCAGCATCACTGTAATTTCGTAGCCAGTCACTTACATCATTAACAACCACGCACGAGCAAATGTTTGCAGATGCTTCAACGAAATAGTTTTACGTCGGTTCTCCTTTATCGATCTTATGCACTACATCTGATGTTTTGTAAGTGGACAGGATCACATTCACGTTTATGCCCACTTCAACAAATTCATGGTGAAAAATCATTTGATACTCATTCGAAAAACAAAGCGGGAAAAATAGTCCATCTTCGTGATCAATATTACACGACAACAGCAACAAAATTTTGAGTTGACCGCTTTTGAAAACGAGTGACGTGGGACATGTGAAGATAATGGACATGAAAAAAGTATAGCACGGCAGTATCAAAAGCACATTTAATCTCATGGCAATGGAAACCATGACGTCCTAGATACAGTTATACAACTTAAATTTGAAGTTTGTTGATACTGTCAACCAGAAGACACGAGATCTGTTGTAAATTCTTTGTTTACGTTAGGGATTGAAAGCCCATGAAGTCAGCATCGCACTTGCAATTTCTTGGTTTGGTTGGATTACAAGTTCTGGCTAACAATCTAGCCATCTTGATATCATAAAAAATTCTTGGTTAGTGTTGGTGCATTATGAATTCACACATCGTTAAAATCTTTATCAGAAGACACATCCGTACATGACACAATTAAAAGAAGGTTCTCATCGTTCGCGGCAACTGTAATTGAACGATGGTCATAAAACAAAAGTGTTCTGCCGTTACAACTTCGTAACTGACAGAATCAGTATTTACATCATTTCGTAACAGGGATCGTCCATATGTAACTTATTGTAACGTAGTACATGTGAATAGTATGGCAGCACTTGTACCACATTACAGCAGCATAAATATGATTATCTCTGTGGTGAAATTATGTAAATATTGATTGTGTCAGTTAGTAAGTTGTAACGACATAACGGGTTTGCTTTATGATTCATTTACACTGGCCACGAACGATGAAAGGCTCCTTATAATTATGTGCTGTACTGATGTTATCTTTTTAAGAAACGTTTTAACGATGTGTGAAGCCATAATGGTACCAACACTAATCAAGAATGATTTATGATCTAAAGATGGCTAGATTTTTAGCCGAAACTAGTAAGTAATGCAAATAACGACGACCTTGACTCCATGAATTTTCAATCCCTAACGTAAACACATAAAATTGGAAGATGATTTTGATGTATTACAAACCAACGCTTTTTTTCTTCTTTTTAGTTATTTGAAATTTTCTGAGACGTGTACTTCCTTCTATGTACAAATTAGGCGCAAACCAGAGAACCACTGCAGAGTGTAGCAATGTTTCAAAACAATGTACGTAAAGAATAAGGAAACTCATTTCAGATAGTCTTGGAATATTAATTAGATTTTTATAAAATGGACACATTGAGGCAGCAGTAGACACATGCAGTCCCACATGAAAGCTCATGTTGTATTTATCCAGTCCATGTTCACTATCCTTTTTCTTCCATTGTCGAATTGCCCCTTGCTAAATGACAGCACAAAGCAGTTAGGGGACGTAAAAGTCACAACCCTCAGATCTGTATTACTTTACTGGAAAATATGTGTGCCAACAATGTAGACACCATTACACTCTTAACAAATTGGGCCAATCACTAATGTATAGCTTAGTGTCAACTCGTTAGCTGACACCGTGGCGGGAGCTAGGAATCCCTGTTGGCTAAATTTAAATTTAATAATCAACGATTGTTGCCGCTTTTACCTCATGAGTAAAAACGGTTCAAATGGCTCTGAGCACTATGGGACTTAACTTCTGAGGTCATCAGACCCCTAGATCTTAGAACTACTTAAACCTAACTAACCTAAGGACATCACACACCTCCATGCCCGAGGCAGGATTCGAACCTGCGACCGTAGCGGTCGCGCGGCTCCAGACTGTAGCGCCTAGAAGCGCTCGGCCACCCCGGCCGGCAGTAAAAACGGAAAAACGATCCGGATGAACCTGAGATCCGGGTTAATGAAGTCCACTGTAGGACTTTTCACAGAGAATGTAATCTTCTAACGAAGGTAGAATTCATTCCCTCGGATGCATTGTCTTCGGCGGGAAAGAAAGAAAAGGGCGGAGAATCATATCCAAATGACGACAAGCGTGCTGAATTTGAGTCATTCATGGAAGACAGTGGAAGAGCGTGAGGATTACCCACCGGCCCATTTGGGGGAGAGCGTGAGAATTACTCGCCGGCCCATTTGGTAACAAAGGCCGCACAGTTGGCAGAGGGGGGCGCCACTTGGGACAGGAGTCGAGTGTCAACTGCGTGGGGCCCGCGACGGTTGCCGCCCGGGGCGTGTTCTCCCCCCTCCAGAAGAGGGAGGAAGATCGGCTCCTGGCGACCTCTTAAGGAGGACAGCTGCGGCCGGCCGCGGGCAATATCTGTGATTACTTGAGCGTCAGCGCCACAATGGGCCGCTACAAAGGCAGAAACGGGTCCACGCCTCTGGCGATCCCTGTCCACAATGGCAGCCGATCCGGGCCGAGCGCCGCCCCAGGCTGTCCACCCACACAGACACCCACCCACCCACCCACACACACACACATACACACACACGTGCGCACACGCACACATGCGCACACGCACACACTCACATGTACACACAGTGGTGGCTTTTGTGCGAAGGATCAGGCGGTCGCGCGTGGGCGACCCCCAATACAATCCGCCATCTCCTGCCACAACATCTGGTATTCCAACCGCGAAAAATATCGCCCGCTGGAATGCAAAATATGTTGTGAAACTCGCTTACAAGTATGTCAGCTGTACTACAGAGCTCCATAGATAAGAAAACTCTGAATGGGCTCTTACAGCTGCAGTCTGAAACGAATATATACAATAGTAGTTCGACGGTACGGTGCGAAATGTTTCAGCTTTTCAGCCAGTAACGCAGGTGGGCTTCATCGGAGTGAGAATGAATACATTGTGAGCCTAACGATGATTAGCCCAGCAAATGGCATAAGCGTTGGAGAAGGCTACACAGTATCAAATTCATACAGTAACTAAATACAGTATAATCTCGTTAGCGCGAACTCGCATAAGACGAACTCGCGGTTAAGGCGAAAAAAATATTGGTCCCGCTAGGAATACATTAGATCTTATGGTATGTTTTATCGGTTAACACGAATTTCGGTTAAGGCGAATTACGAACTCTGTTTCAGTTCCTAGCGTAATGAAATTTCACTGTAACGCAAAGTTCCGACCTTGGAGTATTCTAAAGCATAATTTTTTTTCTTTTTTTTGCGAAATGAATGTAGGAAATGTAGCTACAAAGCTAATTATACTTATTGTTGACTCGTTTTTAACGTACTGTAGGTCGGTAGCCACGATTATCACCTCAACAATCAGCGTTTGCTGTACATTGTAAGACATTCAATAACGTGTGCAGCAGCATTTAGGAATGTATTCAGTGCCAGATTTGACAGGTGTTCTGTTAGTCGTAGTCGTATCGAATTGGAATACTGAATAAAAACTGCAGTTACAACCGGTACCGTAGCACGCGAAAATGGCAAAGAGGAAACAGACAGCTCTAAATGTACAGTTAAAGCTTAAGATTCTAGATGAAGTGGACCGTGGTACCAAGAAAACAGCAATTGCAGAGCAGTTTGGAATGCCTAAAACTACTTTATCTACGATTATTAAAAATCGAGAAAAAAAGATTAATGCTGCGGCATCAGGTTCTGGAAACAAATCTAAACGACTTCGTTCCACCAAGTATGAAGACATCGAGACGTTACTGCTAGAATGTTTCGATCATATGCGTGCATCTAACATACCTTTAACTGGCTCTGTGATTCAGTCAAAAGCAAATGATATTGCTAAAGATATGGGCATCGAAGATTTCCGTTGCTCTGCTGGTTGGTTGTATGGGTTCCAAAAGAGACATTCAATTTCATCTGTACAAATTTGTGGTGAGGCAAATAAAGTTGATGAAGAAAGTGCGAACAGTTGGTTTCATGAATTGAACCGAGTGAGGGAAAAGTATGCCACGTGTGATGTGTTTAACATGGATGAAACTGATTTTTTCTACAATCTTTTTCCAAATCACACCCTGGGGATAAAAGGTGATAAGTGTCACGGTGGAGCACGAAGCAAGCAACGTGTGACTGCTGTACTGTGCTGTAATGCTGACGGCAGTGAGAAGTTTTGTCCCTGGGTTATCGGTAAATCCGAGAAACCACGTAGATTTAAAAACATAAATATGAACACTTTACCTTGCATCTACTCTCACCACAAGAAAGCTTGGATCGATGGCACACATTTAGCAAGTGGCTTCTTCGTTTCAACAGTCGAATGGTTCGCTCAAAATGACATGTTCTTCTTACATTGGACAGATGTACTGCCCATAACGTTCATGATCTGAACCTATCCAACATAAAGGTTCAGTTTTTTCCACCCAACGCCACAAACCGCCTTCAGCCTTTGGACCAAGGCATAATCTCTCTCATAAAGAGAGCTTATCGTAAGCGACTTGTAAGAGCTGCAATTCGTGCTGCTGAAAACAATAGTGCAACCCCGAATTGGAAACTGCTTGACGCAATAAAAGCCATGGCAGCAGCCTGACACTCAGCATCACCACATCATATAGGGAAGTGCTTTAAAAGAGCTTGTAGACTTAGCAACACTGAAAATGTACACGAATTATAAGATGCCACTTCACCTGATGAATGGACAGTTCTGCAGGACGTTGCGAACCCTGGCTTTGCTTCGAAGAAAACATCGTAAGTGCACAAGCTATGAACGAGGTGGAAGAAAGGCCATCAGAAGAAAGTGAAGAGGAAGAGAATACAGATACCACTCCACCTATCCGTCAGGGGATGTTTATAGCCTTGGACTGTTCAGAACTGTTCGCTTCAACATCCGACGTCACTGCTGGGTTTACGGACGCTATCATTACAACTGGTTGTGAAATTACAAAATATTATCGTCCCCATGAACGACAGCGAACCGTGACCGAATTTTTTCCAAGAACGTGACGTACATAATTTGTGAGTACTTGGATTTTACAGTCACTTTATAGTGTTATAAGTCTACAATAACGTGACTGATAGTGTAGTGTATTACATACTAGTGTACTGCTGTACATGTATACTTATTAAAATCTGTGTTTTTCACTTAACACGAATTTTTTTAACACGAACTCCTGATTTTTCGGTCCCTTCGGATTCGTGTTAACGAAGTTTTACTGTATTTTTATGCACTGCTGTACTTGGCAGTAGTGACGCCAAACATGAATGTTTGACACACGTAAATCCTGCAGGGATATTCAGAAAAAGATCCTCTCGGTTGGTAGAACACTTGCCCGCGAAAAACAAAAGTCCTGAGTTCGAGTCTCTGTCCGACACACAGTTTTATCCTCCAGGAAGTTTCATGTCAGTGCACACTCCGCTGCAGAATGAAAGTCTCACTCTGGAAACGTAACCCAGGCTGTGGCAAAGCCATGTACCCGCAATATCGTTTCTTCCAGGAGTGCTAGTTCTGCAAGTTTTGCAGAAGAGCTTCTGTGAAGTTTGGAAGGTAAAAGACGAGGTACTCGCGTAAGTAAAGCTGTGAGGACGGGTCCTAAGTCGTGCTTGGGGAGATCAGTTGGTGGAGCGCTTGCCCGCGAAAGGCAAAGGTGCCGAGATCGAGTTTCGGTCCGGCACAAAGTTTTAATCAGCCAGGACGTTTCTTATCAGCGCACACTCTGCTGCAGAGTGAAAATCTCATTCTGAAAAGATCCCAACCATCGAGAACTTGCGAGGAGCCGGGGCTAGCAGTGTATTTAACACTAAATTCTTCTAGAATCTACATATGTAAATGATGCTCTAAGCCCCCCCTATTCTAACTCCGACTTTTGCTGTTGCACAAGGATAAAAAAAATACGTGAACTGACTCTAATCAACCCTGCCAGTGGAGTAGAAGAGAGTTTGACGCCTGCAATAATTTAATTTGATAAATAAGTTAAATAAACGAAGGTTTCATTAACATGGTGAGGAATGATAGGGTTGCTCTACCGATTAACAGAATGAAAGTTCTGTCCATAATAACAATATGATTTATTAAGACTAAACACAAAATAATAAACAAAAACACATGAAACATTTACAATACATCAAATTGGCTCAAATTGGATACTCAAACAAACGCTGTGAATGTGAAGTTGTCCCTAAACTAGATTGTGAGGATTATGACAAAGTGGTATGTGCAGCCAATTCTTTGCAACTCAAATCTTAGAGAAAACACATAGCCAACCCAACATTAATTGCTGCTACCCCAGAAAGAACAAAGTTAGAAAAAGACGAACAGGCGCGCTCTGCTGAGCTCTGATTATGACCTAGGAAAATTCCTGTCTGCCGGTGCTGCGGACATACCTTACCAATCTGTCTTCTTAACTGCCAGAACACGATCTGGCGTACCGGAGGCGATGGCTGGTTGCTTCGACGTCCTCGACCGAAAGGCGAGAGCCGACTACCCACAAGAGCACCCGTACAAAACCGAACACCGAACATTCCCGCCCCCACGACAGTGGCCGTGGTTAACCGTCCCAATCAGCAACTCGAAAACCGGCGGAAAATTCCACTCCATTGCCGGAACACTACCATTCCACCAATGGAGATTCTTGGCGCCAATTTCTGCGCCGATTTTGCTACGTCACAGAGCTATGCCCTGAGTAAGCCAATCACAGTTACGATTTTGCAGAAAGCGCGGGAATTTGTCCGCCACAACTGCCTGGGTACACAAGTCATTCCCACGCCTCGCTGGTAGCCCGCCAGAAAGTGTTTTCGCTAAGTTTCTGCGAAGTAACGGAACCTCTAGCCCAGCCGCTACTTCAGGCCCTTGCGGGCGTGCCTCTTGACAATGTCGGCGTCTGGAAAGCATTCACTCGACTCTCTCACACCTGCCGGCTTACCCTTTCAAAGTCATCAGAGCTCGCATGTCACCGGACCAACCGGGTGACGAGAGACGCTGCGTGGGAAGTCCGCGTGTGAAGGAATAGCAACTTTCCACCGCATGCAATTAGAGAGGAGAATCGTAAGATAGAAATATGAGAGGGGGCTCATGCCACCTCTCAAACTGTGCACATGTAAGGGCACTAACACTGGTCGCTTAGCCTCGGTCATGGATGTGTGTGATGTCCTTAAGTTAGTTAGGTTTAAGTAGTTCTAAGTTCTAGGGGACTGATGACCTCAGTAGTTAAGTCCCATAGTGCTCACAGCCATTTGAACCACATGAACCCACTCCTGCAGCGCTCATGCAACCCCATGTAATGACTAACCCTCTACCGTGTTTTACGGTAGGTACTACACACCATTCTTCCACCACCCGGCATACGTCAAAATACTAAAATTTGAATAAACGTTGTAGAGAATTCTTTCATGAGGTTTTAAATTAATACATTTTGTTTTCTACCCAGATTGGTAAGTGTTATTAGAGCATCAAGTTGACATACCTACCAGAATGTTTGCTTCGTCAGACCACACGATATATGACCCATCCAGTTCTGTGAACGTTTGGTATTTTAGAGCCCACTGATACCATGGCTTTCTATTCTTGTCAGTGACCCATGGCTTCTTTCTGGGCGTACAGCCGTTTAGACCACCTTCTTGAAGTCACCTATGAGTGGTGCGAGCAGATATTGTTTTGTTAAAACTTCCAGATAACTAAGCATCGAAGAGTAAAGAGGTTTTCTTCCTATATTTTTATTTTTTTACGAGTCTTTCACTATCATTCTGTCATCACGGTCTGTTGTGATCCGCTTTCCCCCCCCCCCCCCCCCCCCCGCCAAGGCGAATCGCTCAATAGTATGTACAGATCGGCGTGAACATTCCACAGTTTTCGAAATTTCCACCTGTGATTTCCTTTGCTCATGCAAAAGTTTTATCAGCACTCGTTTCTCTAAACTAACTTCGTTTCTTTTAGACATAAAGGAGCAATATCACCGATGTCACAGATCTAAACAGAAAAAGAGCACTAGAAGTGTTTCCACAACGAGCGGACGTAGCGAACTGATTAGTTCACAGTCAGATGATAAATTTTATTACACCAAATGTTTTATTGGTGGCCTTTAGGTGGATCATTGTTTTTGGCCTTTTTCGATGCCGACAAACTATTTTTTAAACCAAAGTGTTTATGTATGTAGCACACGTGCAAAATTTCTACGGTAATCATTACTTTTGGCCAAGGCTATATGTATATGTAAGTTTGAGGGTGTGTGTGTGTGTGTGTGTGTGTGTGTGTGTGTGTGTGTGTGTTCTAAATCACTGGAGAGATTCCACCAAACTAGATAAACATATTCTTTACTGTCAGTCAATAATCGCTGTGGAGGTAAGAGCCACATACCTAACATAGTTCAGTATTCCCAATAAATTCTTCCGGCAGTATCCAAACATGTTGATGGATGCACCTACAAAAGTATATCATAGTACTACACATAGTTTAGGAGATATGACGTCATAAACACTGAGATGCGTGAGAAGCTGAGGCACTGTGCACGACGATTAAATTTATTACTTTTTTTCTACTAACTCTGTTCTCAATAAATTTTGCAGGAAGTATCCACATATGCCGCTGCGTATACGTACAAAGTTATGTAATTTTATGACTCATAGATCAGGAAATACGACGTCATAAAGACTGCCGCATTATCCTTGACGTTTGCTACTAACTCTGTTGGCAACATATTTCGCAGACAGTATTCGCATAAGCTGCTGACTGTACCTACGTAAGTAAATAATTGTACGACAGATAGATGATGAAATATGACGTCGTATACAATGACATGTGCGAATAAGAGCTGCATCATGCATAAACTTTTAATACATTTATTCGTTACTGCTAAGAAACACGTACAGTAGAGGCAAATTAAGGAAATTTCTGACACCTGGAGGCGCTTTGTCAGCGCTTTGTAGACTACTGTAGGCGAAAACAGTAGCAGTGAATAGAGCTACGAAGAGGCGTTCCCGTACAGACGTTTACAAAATCGCATTTCAGACACGCAAAACAGTGGCGCCTGCATACAGAAACTGTCCGGGATCACATTTTTTTTAATTTCGATGCTGTGCTTACGCATTTGTACAGTATGAAAATTTCTCTGTATAACTGTTTCACAATTTCAGAGGCGCTTTCAGGGACCGATGACCATAGCAGTCTGGTCCCTTTAATCCCACAAACCAACCAACCATGAATTTTATTGACACTTCAATATGAAAAATTTTAGTTTTTGTTTTTATTTCTAACTGAAAAGGAACAAAATGAATACCTTGGCAATGCCGGATTTCTCAGCTTATGTATACACAGTAGTTCAGCTGGTACTACCGACGGGTTTTAGGCAACCCACAACGCCTTCAAATACCTTCATACTGCCTTACTCGCTTCGTGCAAACCGTTGGTCCTACAGGAAAAGTGAACAGGACATCTTTTTGAGTCCTCGTCGATAAATGTGGGTTCTTGCCCACTCGTCTCGTATAGTGTGCCTTAAGGATGCTGCATTCTCGGAATGCTACACAACAATAAAAGCAAATAACATTAGTAGTTTTATTTCAACTAAGCAGTTGACAACACTTAACTTCAATGTACAAGAGTGTCGCAAGTGATGGGCGACATGCTACATAAATCCGAGTGCTTGCTATACACAACGTTCAAACAAACAGTGGATGTGGATCGCTACAATCTGATATCGTAGCACTCTCTGCTATACCGTGCTAATAGTCTGCAAATCCTGTCCATTAATGTCCGGACGAGGCTGGCAGTAGCGGCGCTTATATTCACTTCTTGCAGAGGTCGCTCCTATCGTGGGGCGCTCTTAGTCAGCGAGCTATTGACTGACGTCGCCTCACCGCCTTCTCTGATCTCGCGTTCTTCCTCTTCGTTCGGGCGCTTGTGGTTGCCCCAGAACTTCTATGTAAGAAATGTGGTTGAATTTATCACTGGGGTACTTTTTTTTACGCTAGAGGATTTAGATTTCGAATTACTCAAGAAAAACGGAGAAAATTTACCTTCAAATACGTTTTTCTTGAACAACTCGGAACTTGTGGCCTCCAGCGGAAGCCGAACCTAGTACAAAATGTAAGTACATTAACTTTTGTAGGAATCGTCTTGTTCATCTCTCGTGTACGGCTAATAGTTCGCGAGTAGCTAGCGAGATAATACGAAAATCTCGTGAATGGTTTTAGAAGGTACTGTGGGCTGCATAAAACCTATTGGTAGGACAGCTGAATATTGTCTTTTTTCATTACTTTTCGTTTTTAGTCGCTCAACAAGAAACATTGTATGATGCCTACCAGAGATCACTGAAACTATCTTCTGCATAACACCAGTGTGCAGATGGATCAAACGAAATACGGAAGAACTCATTCAAAACTGACCAGCAGACTTTTGCGCTGACTTGGAGGGCTGCATATGTGTGAGACAGCTGGCGGCCTGCAAGTAGTTTCCACACATTTGTACAAAATGCAAGGTTTCGTCCGGGATTTGAAGCGCTCTAAGCACGTATCACATTCCCCTTTTTTATATACATACCCTAATTCGTGGACACCACTGAACTTTGCTTACTTGTGGGTAGGTTATACAGGGGGTGAAACTTAGTATGCAACCTTTATTTCTAAACATTACAATAATAAAACATTACATCACCATTCAAAGTACAGGGTTATTACAAATGATTGAAGCGATTTCACAGCTCTACAATAACTTTATTATTTGAGATATTTTCACAATGCTTTGCACATACATACGAAAACTCAAAAAGTTTTTTTAGGCATTCACAAATGTTCGATATGTGCCCCTTTAGTGATTCGGCAGACATCAAGCCGATAATCAAGTTCCTCCCACACTCGGCGCAGCATGTCCCCATCAATGAGTTCGAAAGCATCGTTGATGCGAGCTCGCAGTTCTGGCACGTTTCTTGGTAGAGGAGGTTTAAACACTGAATCTTTCACATAACCCCACAGAAAAAAATCGCATGGGGTTAAGTCGGGAGAGCGTGGAGGCCATGACATGAATTGCTGATCATGATTTCCACCACGACCGATCCATTGTTTGTCCAATCTCCTGTTTAAGAAATGCCGAACATCATGATGGAAGTGCGGTGGAGCACCATCCTGTTGAAAGATGAAGTCGGCGCTGTCGGTCTCCAGTTCTGGCATGAGCCAATTTTCCGCGGGCTACGCGTGAAACTTGCCCGCACGCGTTCAACCGTTTCTTCGCTCACTGCAGGCTGACCCGTTGATTTCCCCTTACAGAGGCATCCAGAAGCTTTCAACTGCGCATACCTTCGCCGAATGGAGTTAGCAGTTGGTGGATCTTTGTTGAACTTCGTCCTGAAGTGTCGTTGCACTGTTATGACTGACTGATGTGAGTGCATTTCAAGCACGACATACGCTTTCTCGGCTCCTGTCGCCATTTTGTCTCACTGCGCTCTCGAGCGCTCTGACAGCAGAAACCTGAAGTGCGGCTTCAGCCGAACAAAACTTTACGAGTTTTTCTACGTATCTTTAGTGTGTCGTGACCATATGTCAATGAATGGAGCTACAGTGAATTTATGAAATCGCTTCAATCATTTGTAATAGCCCTGTAAAATCACTGGCAATACTTCTACCACCTTTACACCTAACATATACAGATTCAGAACTCTCGAGCTTCCGACAAACACAACTACGCAAAGCCATAGGCTCATCACTGCTCAGATAGGATCCTCCGTAATCCTTGTTCGACTGTTGAATAATATTAAAAGTCTTCCAAGCAGTTACATCACGTGTAGGATACGAATCCAAAGACGATTTCTTGGCATTGGAAGAACGAACGAGAGCAACAGTAATCCATCCATTACCTACAATCTGAACTGCACTCTTCAAACAAAACCTTGCAACAAATCCCATCCGCCTATGAGTCCTTGACAAGATGTGGGCCTCACCAGTAGAACTCGGTACATTGTTAATACTCTTAAATGCCTTAAAAACACTCGGACGCAAACAACGACGGTAACAACGTCGACGAAACATCGTGCGGCTGCAGAATGACACATTCTCTCAGGATTCGCCTTTAAACTCAGCTGGGCACCCAGTCGAACAGATCTGGGGATGACAGACATGGGTCTGTCATTCCTTGCTACTTTAATCTTATGCCAGAATCAATCAATCATAGCGGCTGGCGAGGATGTCATGCTGGCCTACTGCTTAGTTTTATCACTGAGTACACCATCTCAATGATAAAACAAAGCATTAGGCTTTTACCAGAAATATTGACCCTTAGACAAAGTGTCTAATAGTGTATTTTAAATACAACAGTATGCCATCTTAGGCACTGTATAACATTAAAACACTTGATAATGGCACTTTGAAGACGAAGTCATGATCGTGTAAATGTAAAACTGCACATAAAAAACAGTCTAATGGCGGTACTGACTTTAAAGAAATGGCGAGTTCAGGTGCGGAGCGTGCTTTCTGTGTGTTGGAGTACGACAAAATCAAGTATCCTACAGCTGTTCAACGGGTGTTTAGAACCAAGTACGGTAAGAAGTCACCAACAAGCAAGACCATTTAGCACTGGCGCAACAAATTCGTTACGACGGGTTTCTTGTGCCCGGCAAAGAGAAGCGGACGTCCCAATGTGACGATGCCATGCTGGGACGGGTATGGCAAGAATTCGATTACCGTGTTGACGTCTGCCGAGTCACTCATGGTTCGCATATCGAATGTTTGTAAAAAAAACTTTCAGAGTTTCTCTTCAAAGTGCAATGTGTATGACATCCGTACAATCTACAGTACATGTGCAATAACTAATTGAAAGTGTTCCCGGACTTTATGTACACCCTATAGTTCACAAACAGTATGTCGTTTATCTGCATACGTCATTAATACGTCATGCTGCCAGAGATTGTGTCCATGTCTGCACTTGCGGCAGCGCCGCTCTCATAGGAATGTAAAACAGAGTGCGCATTTTTCAGGCTTCTTAGCGTCGAGAACTGGCTTGCACCCACCGCTACGATGACATCAGTTGTCCCGATCGATATTCTCTCACATTCTAATTTCTATTGCTTCGTCAGTAACAGACTCCTCGTATGTACAAACCTGGCATAAGATACTGATTTCGTCACACATTATTTTCTGTTTATTTGTGAGACTGTGTTCAGAAACTGCTGATCTCTAAACGTCTCAGCTTTTAATGTTTCTGTAGTGTTGGGCATCAGCGACGACAGTCAGCTGTTCTGACGAACAAGAATGAGGATTTCATCAAAGCTCGAGATTTTGACCAAATCTGACGCGACAAGCAAGCTGAGAATTTTTTTTTCTATGAACAGTGCCGCTACATCTTCAATGTACTTAACGAGCGGTGCCGCAAAAGCAGCAAATACACATTTAACGATAACGACACCTTCTATGATGTGAAGATGGTCATTCCACCGAAAAGGTTATCGACAAATGTACATTAAAAAGCATCTTTTTTCTAGTTTCGCGCCGGCCGGTGTGGCCGAGCGGTTCTAGGCGCTTCAGTCTGGAACCGCGCGACCGCTACGGTCGCAGGTTCGAATCCTGCCTCGGGCATGGATGTGTGTGATGTCCTTAGGTTAGTTAGGTTTAAGTAGTTCTAAGTTCTAGGGGACTGATGACCTCAGATATTAAGTCCCATAGTGCTCAGAGCCATTTGAACCATTTCAGGTTTCGCGATGCTATCAATTAAGTACACCAAGATTGTTTTATGGATTAAAAAACTGGTTCATATGCTGTGTTCATGAAAGCTCCACTAATTAAAATTCGATTCTGCCTCACTTGCCTTAATTTAAGTCGAGTGGTTAGGAGGTTAATATTCCGTTTCCATGCTTATGGCTTTGGACAATTTTGCTGAATGACAGAGAATGGAATACTGTTACGCCCCCTTAGAAATATTTATGAATGACTGTGCTGATAAACATCTTACATTATTTGATTTTCAAACAGCTGAGCAGAACTGGGCGTACTCAGACATTTCGCTCTTTACCTATTCTGATCAACACTAAACTGATAGCCAATATTTTTAGCACAACGCAGTCTGACTTTCAATAATCCCTACAAAAGAATGGCCCTGACTAACATTAACCTATACCTTTCACAAATCACTTACCTCACAAAAATCTTCGTTACTCGAACTACTGAAATACAGCGAGCGCCAATAATTCCAGCTAAATAAAATATTCTAAATACTGAAGGCACTAACTACTGATAGGCATAGTTAGCAAATGAAAAATTTTGATAGATAACAAACAATGTATTTACCTTAATAGTGTTCAAAAGTCATTATATATATATATATATATATATATATACACATCAGTTCATGACATCCAGTCTTACAAATTTACTGTCTCTGTCCAGATCATCCGCTCTCAAAACTCCGCCACCTCACTCCCCACATCCACCACTGCTGGCGGCTCACCTCCAACTGCGCAATGCTACGCGCTGGTAACAGCCAACTGCCCAACGCTACAATGGCGAGTATTACAACAATGCCAACCAGCCACAGACTGCACACAGCACAGCCAGTGATTGTCATACAGAGCGCTACGTGGCGTTACTAATATAAAAACCTAAACAGCCTACTTACAATACCAATCTCCAGTTACATATGCCATGGGACCAGTAAGGCCAGAGAGTGCCTGGACCGTTTTGGATTGTCGTCCAGCATACTGCATCATAATCGCATAATGCTTTTCAGAGTACGACGGCCTACATAGCCTATGGTTGATGATCCATTCTAAGTCATGTGACTAAAATGGATGACACTGGAAGATTAATCTGTCTGAACGGTTTCTTTTAATAGACGAATGTGGAACAGAAACGAATTTTAGTTATTTCGGGAACTACGAGTAATAGCTGTCTTGCTTCTCGAATGGATTAGCTCATGTTAATTTAAGCCTTACTAATACCTCCATCTGAGGCAATTTAGATACCACTGTATGAATTTTAAATTAGCAGAACGATTGTGATCGTTGTGACACCGAGAATAAACCAAATTATTGTACCAATCAGCTATCTCCACCAGAAAGGTAAAATTTTAATTATATGTGAGACATACGCAGCAGAATTGCCATTCTAAGCGATTGTATAAAAACTTTTAGCCCTAGCAAGGTGTTCCACTGCTATCAGTTGTTTGGTTGAAAAGAGAAATCTCCACAGTGGACCAAAACTCCAACAGCTCGCTCTAGTGCTGGGCGCATGAAATTAAAAAATAGATAAATAAAAAAGAAAAAATCTACACATAAATGCACGCACATATATGCGCAAATACTCTTATATGTCTCTGGGATAATGGCCAAAATCCCCATCGATGTTTTGTTCTCAGGCAAGACACGTAACTGAAAATCCTGTCCTCAGTATTACCAACTGGTATCCTTTTTACCTACACTCAGGTTTATGGGAATGAATGATGTAAAACTATAGGCATTAACTGTACTCCGTTTAGTAGGTTACATCCAAATACAAGACACTGTCCCATCAACGTGAAAGCGCACAAACACACCACGGACAACATTGTTTCAGAGACAATTTGAAACAGCTTCAGTAACCCAGTGTTAACCAAGTGTGTTCACCAACTGTTTCAGGAGATTCCCTGGCTTATTACTCAAACACGCATTCTGGCAATTAGCACCTAAATCTTCAGATTGGTCTCCCAGTTTTCTGTAATTCGGTTTAAAAGAACTGTATTATGCAACAGCCCACCTAGTCGTCATGAGTAAGGAATCAAACAATCAAAACGAAAGCCGAAATAGCGAACACCTCTTGACTTGAAGCAACCGATATTTCTATAAAGGCCTTAAGTGGAACGAAAGAGGAAGAATAAGGGTGCATCAGTTCTCGAATCAAACTACAAAAATTCGCTCTGTTGACTGCTTTGACACAGTTGCGTTTGTGTTGTACAATGTTATGACACTTACTAGGGTATTATTTACTCCAAAGATGCTGTCCCAATGAATGTCTTAAGATTGTATAACACAAATGTAACTGTGTCAAAATAATCAAGAGAGATTACTTTTATAGTTTAAGTCGAGAACTGCAAAGATAAGGGTCGTTACAAACAATCGACTGTAATTTCTTACGGTCGATAGAAATCTCTATGGATCGAAGACAGTCTCGATTGTGACACACGAACAATACAAACACAATATTCGACAGAGGAAGAGCCCTAAACATATATTTAAAGTATTACGTGTATACACAAGTATTCACAACAACCGTATTCAAACTGATATTAATATCAGTTCATATTAGGGTATTTTTATGTGGATGTGTTTTTTCCCGCACGAGTTGTCCATGTGAATCGTAAGCAACGTCGGTCAAAGGGGGATCTATTGCAGCTGCTATGTTAATAGTAAATATCTTAATTCTTCTGGAGTAAATATCTTATCTGTAATCCTAAAAATTAAGTTTTCATCTACATCTACATGAGTACTCCACGATTCACACTTAAGTGCGTGAAAGAGCGCTCATCTAATCACTTTCACTCTTATTTCTCTACCATTCCACTCTCGAACGGCGCACGGAAAACACGAACACTTAAACATTCCTGTGCGAACTGTGATTTCTTCTATTTTATTACAGTGATTATTCCTCCCTATATAGTTGGGTGCCAAAAAAATGTTTTCGTATTCAGATTTGAGCATTGGAGATTGAAATTTCGCGAAAAAACCTCGTGACCATGAAAAGCGCTTTTGTCTTATTTACTCGTATTGCCACCTCAACTTGTGTATCATATGCATGACACTCTCTTCCCAGTTTCGCGGTACTACCAAACGAGTCTCTCTTCTCTGAACTTTTGCGATGTCCTCCGTCAATTCTATCTAGTAAGAATCCCATACCACACAGCAATACTCGCCGCGCGGGATTAGCCGAGCGGTCTGGGGCGCTGCGGTAATGGACTGTGCCGCTGGTCCCGGCGGAGGTTCGATTCCTCCCTCGGGCATGGGTCTGCGTGTTTGTCCTTAGGATAACTTAGGTTAAGTAGTGTGTAAGCTTAGGGACTGATGACCTTAGCAGTTAAGTCCCATAAGATTTCACACATTTGAACATTTGAACAGCAATACTCTAGCAAAGGATGTCCAAACGTATTGTAGGTAGTCTCATTAGTAGACCGTTGCATCTATTAAATTTTCTGCCAAAATAACGCAGTCTTTGGCTTGCCTTCGCCACAGCACTATCTACAGGGTGTTTCAAAAATGACTGGTATATTTGAAACGGCAATAAAAACTAAACGAGCAGCGATAGAAATACACAGTTTGTTGCAATATGCTTGGGAGAACAGTACATTTTCAGGCAGACAAACTTTCGAAATTACAGTAGTTACAATTTTCAACAACAGATGGCGCTGCAAGTGATGTGAAAGATATAGAAGACAACGCAGTCTGTGGGTGCGCCATTCTGTACGTCCTCTTTCTGCTGTAAGCGTGTGCTGTTCACAACGTGCAAGTGTGCTGTGGACAACGTGGTTTATTCCTTAGTACAGAGGATTTTTCTGGTGTTGGAATTCGACCGCCTGGAACACAGTGTTGTTGCAACAAGACGAAGTTTTCAACGGAGGTTTAATGTAACCAAAGGACCGAAAAGCGATACAATAAAGGATCTGTTTGAAAAATTTCAACGGACTGGGAACGTGACGGATGAACGTGCTGGAAAGGTAGGGCGACCGCGTACGGCAACCACAGAGGGCAACGCGCAGCTAGTGCAGCAGGTGATCCAACAGCGGCCTCGGGTTTCCGTTCGGCGTGTTGCAGCTGCGGTCCAAATGACGCCAACGTCCACGTATCGTCTCATGCGCCAGAGTTTACACCTATATCCATACAAAATTCAAACGCGGCAACCCCTCAGCGCCGCTACCATTGCTGCACGAGAGACATTCGCTAACGATATAGTTCACAGGATTGATGACGGCGATATGCATGTGGGCAGCATTTGGTTTACTGACGAAGCTTATTTTTACCTGGACGGCTTCGTCAATAAACAGAACTGGCACATATGGGGAACCGAAAAGCCCCATGTTGCAGTCCCATCGGCCATGCATCCTCAAAAAGTACTGGTCTGGGCCGCCATTTCTTCCAAAGGAATCATTGGCCCATTTTTCAGATCCGAAACGATTACTGCATCACGCTATCTGGACATTCTTCGTGAATTTGTGGCGGTACAAACTGCCTTAGACGACACTGCGAACACCTCGTGGTTTATGCAAGATGGTGCCCGGCCACATCGCACGGCCGACGTCTTTAATTTCCTGAATGAATATTTCGATGATCGTGTGATTGCTTTGGGCTATCCGAAACATACAGGAGGCGGCGTGGATTGGCCTCCCTATTCGCCAGACATGAACCCCTGTGACTTTTTTCTGTGGGGACACTTGAAAGACCAGGTGTACCGCCAGAATCCAGAAACAATTGAACAGCTGAAGCAGTACATCTCATCTGCATGAGAAGCCATTCCGCCAGACACGTTGTCAAAGGTTTCGGGTAATTTCATTCAGAGACTACGCCATATTATTGCTACGCACGGTGGATATGTGGAAAATATCGTACTATAGAGTTTCCCAGACCGCAGCGCCATCTGTTGTTGAAAATTGTAACTACTGTAATTTCGAAAGTTTGTCTGCCTGAAAATGTACTGTTGTCCCAAGCATATTGCAACAAACGGTGCATTTCTATCGCTGCTCGTTTAGTTTTTATTGCCGTTTCAAATATACCGGTCATTTTTGAAACACCCTGTATGTGATCGTTCCAGTGTTAGTTGTTCGTAATTGTAACTGCCACTTCCCGCGCAATACACATATTTTGCCTAAATATATTGTGCAATTAGTTTTGATCTTCTGATGACTTCAATAGACGATAAATGAGAGCACCATCTGGAAACAGTCTAAGACGGCTGTTCAGATTGTTTCCCTAATGTTTTATGTAGATTAGAAGTAGGATATCGCATTTGAAAATTCATTTCGGAACGCCAGATAACACCTGCTTTACTCGACGACTTTCCTTCTGTTACTACGAACTGTCATCTATCTGGTAGGAAATCACGAGTCCAGTAGCACAACTTAGACCATACTCCATAGGCTCATAATCTGATTAGAAGCCGCTTTCTAGAACAATGAGTATTTTTGAGAACGAGTGAAAATGTATCTCAACTGCCTATCGTTACCTACACAGAGCAGCGGCGATCATTACGTCTCGTTTTCATCAGGCTACTGAATAGAAGTACGATTTTAACAGTGATTAACGTAAGTACAGTAGACAGGTGCTTCTAAACGAGATTTCTCGTTAAGTCGGGCTCTATTGTGTGTTTACAGCACTACAGCAGTCGTAAGTAATTATTCTGCACTATATGATAAATTAGTTCCGAATACCGCTGGTGTTCGATTTCTACGTTCGAAATACAGATTATAAACCAATCATGATTTACATCAGCCATTCTTCAGAGGACGCATGCGTAAGCCGTATTTTACTGCCTGCAAGAACCGCTTTCCATTTAGCCTGCCAAATTATACCATGTGCGGAAACAATACAGTTTATCTTGATAGATGTGGCGTTCCACAAGCTACGACTGTGTTTATGGTACGGCATTTCAATCTCCAAAGAAATACAACGACGTTTGTTGGTAAAGCGGCAGTGATTCAGCAGAGCCCGTCGCCAGCAGCTGCGGTGGCAATATTTACACAGTAACGCACTTGTTGTTCTTTACTGGCGCAAGTAAAGTTGGGAACACAGCACGCTTCGCCACCACGCAACCAGTACAACACAGCTGACCCGCAGCATGCAAAATAATTCATTTGCAAACGGGGAGAGTTTGCGCCGCATTAGGTTTGCGCCGTATTAGGTCAATGGCAGTCGCTGAAAGTACAGGGTTATTACAAATGATTGAAGCGATTTCACAGCTCTACAATAACTTTATTATTTGAGATATTTTCACAATGCTTTGCACACACATACAAAAACTCAAAAAGTTTTTTTAGGCATTCACAAATGTTCGATATGTGCCCATTTAGTGATTCGGCAGACATCAAGCCGATAATCAAGTTCCTCCCACACTCGGCGCAGCACGTCCCCATCAATGAGTTCGAAAGCATCGTTGATGCGAGCTCGCAGTTCTGGCACGTTTCTTGGTAGAGGAGGTTTAAACATTGAATCTTTCACATAACTCCACAGAAAGAAATCGCATGGGGTTAAGTCGGGAGAGCGTGGAGGCCATGACATGAATTGCTGATCATGATCTCCACCACGACCGATCCATCGGTTTTCCAATCTCCTGTTTAAGAAATGCCGAACATCATAATGGAAGTGCGATGGAGCACCATCCTGTTGAAAGATGAAGTCGGCGCTGTCGGTCTCCAGTTCTGGCATGAGCCAATTTTCCGCGGGCTACGCGTGAAACTTGCCCGCACGCGTTCAACCGTTTCTTCGCTCACTGCAGGCCGACCCGTTGATTTCCCCTTACAGAGGCATCCAGAAGCTTTAAACTGCGCATACCATCGCCGAATGGAGTTAGCAGTTGGTGGATCTTTGTTGAACTTCGTCCTGAAGTGTCGTTGCACTGTTATGACTGACTGATGTGAGTGCATTTCAAGCACGACATACGCTTTCTCGGCTCCTGTCGCCATTTTGTCTCACTGCGCTCTCGAGCACTCTGGCGGCAGAAACCTGAAGTGCGACTTCAGCCGAACAAAACTTTATGAGTTTTTCTACGTATCTGTAGTGTGTCGTGACCATATGTCAATGAATGGAGCTACAGTGAATTTATGAAATCGCTTCAATCATTTGTAATAGCCCTGTATATATCGCTACCCATGATTTTTGTCAACTCAGTGTAAGATACGGAATGTTTAAATAATTAGTGTTCTAATTCAAAGTCCCTCATGTAGTTAAATTTATCAATCCTACGTGAATAATAAGTAACAGATATTATTATTTTCTATGCTAAATTAAATGTTCGTGCCTTTTATAGGGAATGAGCCATAATGACAATGACCATAGTGAAACTGACATTGTAGAGCTGTGAAATCGCTTCAATCATTTGTAATAACCCTGTAAATATTCAAATGGCGATAGTATCGCGTACAAAACGTATAAAATGGCATTGCACTGGCAAAGTTGTCATGGTACCTGGAGCTAGATCCATGGGACACTCCATTTCGGAAATCGTAAGGGAACTCACAAGGGGAGGGCACGACGTTTGGAACGCGCATTTACTGCAAACTTCGTACACTCGTAGTACTCCATGACGACTACAAAATGTGAAAGCAGTAGCGCGTACTTCTCAAGTGTTATTGAGAAAATCTCAAGATAATTTCGGTCATCAAATATATACCTGTGCGTGGCCATCTTTACCATGAAGCGGCGGCAGCCGAATGTCAGATGCCTGGTTGGCATATGTGGTAAAAGACTGAATGGACGGATCAACAACGGACAAAATGAAAAAAAAAAAGTGGTTAGCGTTCAAGCCCCGTAATCGGTGGATCGCTGGATCAAGTCCCGTTCGTCAGTTTTTTTTATTTTCGCAGTCATTTTCTTTACTATTTAAGTGACAACTGATATAATGGGAAAAACACGTATAATCTAATGAACTTTTATTAAATTTATGATTTTATTTGGCAGTCTACAAATTTTTATTATCTCAAATAATATAATATTCATAACAAGCGACTAGTAAACGACCAAACGCATAAAGTGATATTGAAAATGTATGCTTGTCCGTTATTTGAGAAAACCCTTATACCTGGTAGAAGCCCGAAACTACTTGCTACCTCCAAGTTTTGACCGGCACAGACGGCTTTCAAAAGATATACAATTAATTGTCACTTTCGACATTACGAGTACAAGTTGCAGGATGGTAGTTTTCGTAAAAGCATGGAAAACATAAAGTTAAACGGCACCAGCTGCATTGAATAAATGCTGTCTTTCCGCATACGCAAGTTCTTTTGAGGTTTTCGGTGGAAACACAAATTTCGTTAACATTTTCAAAAACCTCTCTTTCAGCTGATAATTTTGAAGCAAACCATACATAACGTAGTATTTCCTTAAATATCGGCGCTGATAATTGGTCATGCAGTATCGAGTGTATTTTAATAGCGTCTTCACGAGAAGCAATTTCTCGTTCTCTTTCGATTAAATACCAATAATTTTGAAAACACGGACAAGCATACATTTTTAATATCACTTTATGCGTTTGGTCGTTTACTATTCGATAGTGTTGAATATTATATTACTTGTGATAGAAAAAAATTGTAGACCGCCAAATAACATTGTAAATTTAATAATAGTTCATCCGATTACACGTATTTTTCCCATTATATCAATTGTCATGTAAATAGTAAAGAAAATGACTGTGTTGAAAATAAAAATAACTGATGAACAGGACTCGATCCTGCGATTACGGGACTTGAACGCTAACCACTCGGCTGCCGCCGCTTCATGGTAAAAATTGACACGAACAGGTATATTTTTGACGACCGTAATTATCTTGCGATTTCCTCAATAACGCTTGAGAAGTACACGCCACTTCTCACAGATTTTGTTGTCCTCATGGAGTACTGCGAGTGTACGAAGTTTACAGTAAATCCGCGTTCCAAACGTTTTGGCCTACCCTTGTCAGTATTCCGGGAATCCACAGTGTCAAGAGTCTGCCGAGAATACCAAATTTTATCCATTACCTCTCACCACAGACGACGCAGTGTCCGACGACCTTCACTTAACGACAGATAGCAGCGCCGTTTGCTTAGATTTGTCACTGTTAAGAGACAATCAACAAAGCGTGAAATAAACGCAGAAATAAATGTGGGACCTATGACGAACGTATCCCTTAGGTCAGTGCAGCGCAATGTGGTGTTAATGGGCTATGGCATGAGACGAGCGACGCAAGTGCCTTTCCGAACAGCACGACATCGCTTGCAGCACATCTCCTGGGCTTCTCACCATATGGGTTGGAAACTAGACGACTGAAAAACCATGGCATGGTCAGATGCGTCCCGATTTCAGTTGGTAAGTGTTGACGGTGGGATTCGAATGTGGCACAGACCCCACAAAACCATGGGCCGAAGTTGTCAACAGGGGACTGTGCACGCAGCTGGTGGCTTCATAATGGTGTGAACTGTGTTTGCATGGAATGGACTGGGTCCTCTGATCCACCTGAACCGATCACTGACTGCAAAAGTTTATGTCCGTGTACTTGGAGACCATTGGCAGTCATTCTTGGCCTTCATGTTCCTAAACGACAATGGAATTTTTGTGGATAAACGCCATGTCCCAGGCCACAGATGTTCGCGATTGGGTTTAGGAGCATACTGGACAATTCGAGGGGGATTTGGCCACCCAGATCGTCGACATGAATTCCATCGAACATTTATGGGACGTAATCGAGAGGCCAATTCGTGCACAAAATCTTTCACCAGCAACATATTAGCAGTTACAGACTGCTGCAGAACTAGCACATCTCAATATTTCTGCAAGAGACGTCCAACAACTTGTTGAACCTATGCCACATGAAGTTGCTGCACTATGCCTGGCAAAAGCAGGACTGACACTATATTCGGAGATATCCTGTGACTTATGTCATTTCAGTGCATTTCCATCCAAATTTCAACGAATATTCTTTCTCTCACCACGTAATGTAGATTTATCTCATACTGGTCTTTTCCACATGGCTTCACCTGTATATACATTTGACACATGTACTGAACACACCTACATCTCCCCTCTCTATGTTAAACTCATCCTCCCTCTGTCTGTCTACCTTATCCTCTCACCTTTCTCTCTTCCTCCTCCAACTCCCCCTCCCCACTCTGTATCTTCATTTCCCTCTCGTATTTGTCCAGTTCTTTAACCCTCTCCCTCTCATCATATTATCCTCCCTTTCCTCTTTCCATCCCACCTTCCTGTCTTCCTTTCCAATAATGTGCTGCCTCATGCATACCCCCTCTCTGCCCCTCTCTCAGTCCATTCCCTCCTCCATCTCTCTCAACCTATCCTCAGCTATCCTCAGAGCAGGTTACGTAGCAGGTGCTTGGAAACCATTTAGTTGTCCCTGATATAAAGGCACATGCAAAGCATGTCAATAAAACAGACTTACAGTACAATAATACATCACTCCTTTCATGTAAAGCAGCTACATGTTGGGAGCTGGAAAACCATTTTCTACCTCTGAAATGTAGGCTGCCCTGCAAAGCTGGTTGATTTGCCAAGTCAATGCTGTTCCCCCAAAACATACTTGTTGTGCAGGGCAGCTTGTATGGCAGGCGCTGGAGAAAACACGTTTTTACCGCTAGCCTAACGTGTTCCTACTGGAGTTAGGTTATAAACCTGATAATACTGATACTGACAGGGCCTGCTGTTTCTACAGCAAAATTGTCTGAAATCAATACAGAGGTTTGGAAGAAGATCCCAGATATACACACATACACTATAATGTATATAACAGGTTTCCTATTTATTTTTATTATACGTAACATCGCTTATCTCAGACGGTCCCCAACTACTCACAGCTTACTTCAAAACATATGATCACTTAAACTGTCAACACGAAAATCTTGAGCCACTGCCTTCCAAGTCACTGAAGATGCTGCAATTGGTACTTATGGAACAAAAACGAAAAGTAGTCATTTAATTTTATTCATCATCCCGAAAACACTCCAGTTAGGACCGTGAAACCTGTTGATGATCATAGTTTTTCTTTACAAATGCAACCTTCAGGGCAACAGATTTTTCCCAAAGATGAATGACATGATGTAAACCGTCACCGTAGATCTCTGCATTTTGGCTATTCAGAATATGTTCCACTTCGGAAATCACCTCATTAACATTCCAGAAAATCATATACGCAGTGGTTTCGTCATTCAGTGACATAGGTACCAAATCAGGAGAATGGGTGGGGGGAGGCACAATATGGTATCCCAAAGAAGCAGCATGCATCACTGTGTCCTGTGTAGAATGAGTTACACCCACACAGTCCAAAACAATACTCAAAATCACCATTTCCGATGTTAGTTCTATGTTTTCCAATGGTAGCTATTCCCAATTGTCTCAGAGTAGTTGTGAAATACCCAGCGCTAATGAGTGGTAATTAGACGGCTTAGGAAATTATCGGGGTTGGCCTGACACAGCTTCGGCTTCCTATGGAGCCTTAATTCAGCTCACATTACGAATGGACGTGAAACTTTGTGAAAAACAAGGGAGCGAGGACCTTTGTCATGTTAAGAATTCTGAAAACGCATCAATGAAAGAATTACACACTTTCTGCTGTTTCTCATTTGTGATAGCCAGCCTCGAGCAAAGGCCTCCTCTACTCTCAATCTTCTCTGTTCTTCAAAGGTAGATGCCACTTGTTTCATCCTCTTCCATTTCCTGAGCACACTGGAATCGCCGTCGGCACCTAAACACTGTCTCGTTTGACCGTGTATTTCAGCCATGTGCTTCGACCGATTTAGCATGGAATAATCCTGTTAAAAAGCAGAAAACAAATTACAGCTCGATACTCTTGTTCATCATTGTTCTTCTCTTCTTATTATTATTCTTTTTTCCCCGGCCTTATCCCACTTCTTCGTGGGGTCGACATGTTAATCTGGATTCAGCAGTTTTAGTGTATTGGATGCTCGATGCTCTTTCCCCCTCTGCCCCAGGAACGAATTTCTGTGACGCATCTGTGTGAGTCGAGAACGTCTACAAAATGTTTGCGAGACGTGTAACTGACGTTTCTTCCTAGTGGCATGTGGGGACAGCGCGTAAAAACCACATTGAGGCGGGACCACACGCCGGCTCTCATCGTTCATTCGATTCTGGGGCAGGGCTTCTCACCGAATCCGGGAGGCGGCGTGCTGTCAGATGTGGCTGTCCGGGCAGCCCTCTGAACTTTTGTCAGAGGGCTGGACCATTTTCTTTTTTGATCCAATAGCTGCGTGCTACTGTATTGTGCTGCAGGGATTTGAATCGGTACCTGGACGGCAAAAATGTACTGGTAAACAAAAAAAAAAGAAACATTATGTAAATTTATTTTTTAGTGATGATAATAGAAATTTTACGACTACCTCTGGCGCAAGTTGCGATGGCAGTATCTGCAAGTGCGCTCGGGTGAACCGAGGATATTTCCATCCAGTAGTCCTGTTGTGAGTGACATATTTCGCAGTGAAAGAACCGCCTCCCGGGGAGTAAGTTATCCAGCGTCCGGCTGGTGACTGGCAGTAAAGAAATATGACCCGAGATGGATGCCTCACTTCACGCGTCAGCGGCCTTTCCGCGGCAGACGGAGCGGTGGCCGCACTTGTTTGTCAGCAGATCTGGGGACTCGAAATAAGCCCCGGGCGCTGAGTGGCAGGTCGACGCCGCGGCGCGTTGTCCGGCCAGGGTCCGGTGGCTGCGCCAGCACCCGCGCCCGCCTCGTACATAAATCGATTGGCCGTCCGGACAGCAGAAGGAAGGCCCGGCATAAAGCTGGTGGCCGCCATAAAGCGCCGCCGGTCACACCGCCGCCCACCGCCGCCCACCGCCGGCCACACTTAACTGCAGACCCCCGACGCGCCGCTGTCACGCCGCGACACTGCTCCCGCTGTTTTACGACCGCCGCCTGCGGCGTGTTCTGAGCCAGCTTTGCCAGAACGTCTCTTTCAGCTGGCTGCAAACAAGCGACCGTCCAGATCGCTCTGAATCAACGCACGCAAGCATTAATGCTTCGTCAGTTTTTTTAACAGCTAATAAGCATTACATTGGTATCTGGAAATGAGTGACAAATGACAGTAACGCTAATTACTGCTGTGCTTTCGGGTGTTTAACGTAGTTGTTGACCACCGAGCGAGGTGGCGCAGTGGTTAGCACACTGGACTCGCATTCGGGAGGACGACGGTTCAATCCCGCGTCCTGCCATCCTGATTTAGGTTTTCTGTGATTTTCCTAAATCGCTCCGGGCAAATGGCGGGATAATTCCTTTGAAAGGGCACGGCCGACTTCCTTCCCTAATCCGATGAGACCGATGACGTCGATGTTTGGTCTCTTCCCCCAAACAACCCAACACAACCCTAGTTGTTGATTTCATTTTTGTGACCGATATTTCGTCGACCGATCTAGCCTTCTCCTTCGTAAGTTGATGAAAACTGCTTTTTCAGTCTACTGGTTACCAGAAAGGGGACGATGTCTGCAATGCCGTTGGTTCTTATGACAATGAATCGTCGTAAAGTAAATGAATCAGAGTCTGTGTCCGTATGGGTTAAAGGTGCACTCAGTTGAGCTAAGATGAAAGTTTTAGGTGATGTAACACATTAATATAGAAACTGAAATAAAGTACCTGTCCTTTCCCTGGAAAAATAAAAAAATAATAATAAATATTACACGACAGCAAAAAAAGAAACGTATTGGGCCATGGTAAATGAGCCATCCCAAATCATCCAGATACTGATTCACCAACAGAAACTGACATCTCAGAGGGGGGATCCATGGCAGTGGGAGGAACTGTTCCCGTCTTTGATATTATATATATATATATATATATATATATATATATATATATATATATATATATATATATATATATATATTCATTTGCTGCCAGCTACTACGATATATATCTTCGATATGCTAGTGTACTATGCGCGTGCTTGTCCGTCTCGTCTCGGGGGCCGGGGCCTCTAGGTTATCTAAGGTTTGCGATATTTTTAGGTAAGTTCAAACTATTCTACGAATTCAAAAAAAAAAAAAGAAAAGGTTGTACAGTCAGTCTATCCCATCACGTGAACAATTTTTTTCATTCTCGTTAAAGGAAGCATCTAAATAATCAATAATTGTAAAAAACGCCTGCCGGGGTGGCCGAGCGGTTCTAGGCGCCACAGTCTGGAACCGCGCGACCGCTACGGTCGCAGGTTCGGATCCTGCCTCGGGCATGGATGTATGTGATGTCCTTAAGTTAGTTATATTTAAGTAGTTGTAAGTTCTCGGGGACTGATGACCTCAGAAGTTAAGTCCCATAGTGCTCATAGCCATTTGAACCATTTTTTGTAAAAATATCCGAGTGGCTATTGTTTCCAAGAGGGTACTCAGAGAGTAAAAAATTAGTTATAGTACAAAATGGAGAGGGCACTATGTTGAGGCAATTGCGTCCAAACCAATACTGAGAGAGAAAAAAGTTAGTTATAGTACAAAATGAACAGGACAGTGTGTTGAGGCGAAAGTACGCTACTGGCCATTAAAATTGCTACACCACGAAGATGACGTGCTACAGACACGAAATTTAACCGACAGGAAGAAGATGCTGTGATTCGCAAATGATTAGCTTTTCAGAGGATTCTCACAAGTTAGGTGTCCGGGCTGTAACTAAGAATAATAATACAGCTCGCAGCACTTGATGAAGGCGACTGCGTCGGTCGTCGAAATATACTGCAGGAAAATGCTACAGTATCTCGGACGAACACACTACAGCACACTATTAATCAGCCTCTCGGAGGAAACCTGAGAGATCACCCAACAAAGTCAGTAATTGAAACTGTTACGTGTCGAATATGATGTACCATAACTTTTGAAATGCGGTAAGAAGACGATGGAAACGAGGTTCCATGCATTCTCTTTATGTTCGAATTACGCACACGTTTCGAAACTGATGTGACTGTTTCTCAAAGGGTGACTGTCCCGAGAACCTAAAATAAAAGTTCCTCTCTGAAAAGGGTTTGAATCCAAATCCCTGTACCAAACAGAGTTTATAATTGTTACGTATTATTTGTAGTAGACTGTCAGCGCCTGCTTTTATTGCCCATGGGATACGCCGAAAATTGTTAAATAAATAAATTTGCTATGTATGAATGTAGTTTCGTGTGTTGTGTATATAATTAATAAATTCGTCATCTACGCTCGTGATTAATGAGTTGGGCGATTTTGTCGATTTTAATAATTGATGAATTTAACTTAATTTACCTTCATCTCGATTTCGTGTTATGTCACTTTTTCATAGCACAGACGTTACCTATTCTCAGGCAGTCGAGGACCACTAAGGGATAAATTACTACGTTTGGTGCATTAACTGGTCCTATGTAACTCTAGCGGTAGAGACTCGAACAAGACTCGCCTTTGGGCCACGGAGGAAGTGCGGCGGGAAGCGTTTAGGACTGTAGCAGGCAACGGCTGAATATTTCACGCCTGCTTGGTCGGAAGAGTCTGTCTCACTCCCTCTCTAGCCACGTCTACGTGAGCTTCTGCGCACACACCCGCGCACACACGCACACACACACACACGCACGAACACACGCACACAGAGCCGTGGGCGCGGCTCACTTATTGGATTACGGTCTGTTTAACAGAGCAGTGCCGTTACCGCCGGTGTGGCCCCGGGGCGAAGGGCCGCAGGCGGCGTT
Source organism: Schistocerca cancellata (assembly GCF_023864275.1). Taxonomy (NCBI): domain Eukaryota; kingdom Metazoa; phylum Arthropoda; class Insecta; order Orthoptera; family Acrididae; genus Schistocerca; species Schistocerca cancellata. Next base: position 124,622,429 of record NC_064631.1, read on the forward strand.
GGGGTGGGTGAAGGTCTGGTGGAGGGGGTCGTAGGGGCCTAACGAAGCTGTGCTGCGGCGTGAGCTGCTAGCCAAGGAGGGGGAGGGGCAGGAGGGAACTGGAGTGATATCTGACTCATGCTGTCCAACAGCTCTGTCAGGCCTACTCCGCTAACACTTGTTAGGAGCACTTCACGTTTATTTCTCTCGCCGAAAACTTGAAAGGTGTCGGCCGAGTATTGGCACGACTTGTTCCATACGGCGAGAATTATTAAACCTCCCTTTGCTAAAAACGAGTAACATACGAAAAAATGAGGGAAGTAACTGACACCTGTAGACAGACCACGTTCCTCGTTCCTGTCGGTCAGGCAATAGTGATAATCATCAGTCAGCAGCAGGTTTCACAACCCGTGCGGTTTGCAAAAGATGTAAGACGCGAGATCTTTGGCTCTGTGGGTAGACAGGGATATCACTGGCGTGACAGGTCAAGCGGCTTTAGTTACAGGAGTTGTATGGGACCGTTCAGATTTGGTGGGCTGTGCGTGCGAGGGAGAAAGCTGCAGCCGAAAAAAGAAGACGGACGGTCTTTTGTTGACGCTGGTCATTGTGTGCTAGACTGCCCACGTAATTTGACCTGCTGCGCTGGGTTTCAGAGCTGTTAGGATGTGACGCTAGTTAGGTGTGCTGAACAGTTTTCGAGTATTCTCTGTTCAATAGCCTGTATTCAATGGTGTTACCATTTAGCAAAAATGGTTCAAATGGCTCTGAGGACTATGGGACTTAACATCTCAGGTCATCAGTCTCCTAGACTTAGAACTACTTAAACCTAACTAACCTAAGGACATCGCATACATCCATGGCCGAGGCAGGTTCAAAATGGCTCTGAGCGCTATGGGACTTTACTGCTGAGGTCATCAGTCCCCTAGAACTACTTAAACCTAACTAACCTAAAGACATCACACACATCCACATCACACACATCCATGCCCGAGGCAGGACTCGAACCTGCGATGTAGCGGTCGCATGGTTCCAGACTCAAGCGCCTAGAACCGCTCGGCCACTCCGGCCGGCCCCGAGGCAGGATTCGAAGCTGCGACCGTAGCAGCAGCGCGGTTCCGTACAGAAGCGCCTAGAACCGCTCGGCCACAGCGGCCGACCATTTTGCAACAAGTCGTAAATATACCTATAGTCTTAAGGAAGCCACTCACTGGTAAATGACTTCAAGTGGCAACTAAGACAGTCTGGCAGCATCGAGCCAGACTGTGCTTAACATCATTATGTTAACAGAAACAGTTGAAAATCGATAATCTTTGCTGAGGGTCAAGTGTAGATAAACACATGTTAAAGAAGCTGAAAGAGTAAGATATTGTTCTAAAACATGGATTGAGGTACAACTTAATATGAACATGTTTTATATCAAAAAGATTTTTTAAGATCTGAAGATGACAACGAAGTCTGTTGAAACTGGCTGTTGTAAAACATATTGCTCCTTCTGCCTTCTCAAAAACAGAAAATTCAGTTATTCCTGTCACTTGGTACTATCTTGTTAGATTTTTAAGATATTTAAGATTATGTTTAACGACAGCACAGTTTATGTTTCCATGTCTCAGTAAGTGAACGATTGATAATTAATCAATTGCCATTTGGCAACAAACTGTAAATGTACGTGTGATTTTAAGGAAACCATTCATATATGCATGATGCCACGTGGCAACACACACGGTCTGGCTGCATCGACCTAGACAGTGTCTTGCGTCATAATGTTGGCAGACACTTGAAAATCGACACTCTTTGGTGAAGGTCGAGTATACGGAAACACAAATAAAAGAAGCTAAGAGAGAGAGAGAGTAATTTCTGCGACTTATGTGACATCTAGTTAGATATGTAAGTTATTTGATGAGATGCTTAGTGATAGCACACATTATGTTTCCATGTCTCAGAAACTGAAATTAATAGTTAATCAATATTTCATATTGTTGTCATATGCCAACAAGCCTAAAATATTTTTTAAAAAAGCGTGAAATAGAGGGTTGAATTGCATTTTAAGTTATTTTCTCGATTTTTAATTCTTTAAGTTAGTCGATGTCTCTTTGTCATTCGGACAGTGTGCGACTAGAAAAAAATAAGTAAATAAACCCCTTATAGCGTTCTTCTTCAATATAAATTGTTTCAATAGCGTATTCCAACATTTCTGATGACTCTATTATTTAAATTTTGATAATTAAACAGTCTTTCTTTGTGATCACTTGCACATGGTATCAGGCAGTGCCTGAATGTCTCGTGGTGTTCTGTAATTCTCAGCATCGGCCTCTTCTCAACATAACCTCATTAAACGATAACCTAATTTTATTCCTACCATTTTGTATTTGTAATTTCTCAATCTTTATCGAGTATTTTTTTCTATCAAATGACACATGTGTTATGAGACTGACCTTTCAATGGCACGCAGCTTTTAGACTACATCCATTTGTGATTCCTATATTTACAAAATTATGCAGTAAATTGCAGAGAACGGGCGAAGAAGCAGTATTAATTACCTACTTCCGAGTTTACGCTCATTGTCAAAACATCCAATCAGCTGTGCAATAACAAACATTTTAAGAGCCACGCCACAGATCATTCTAGTCAAATACATCTTGGAAACCAATGCAGGGCTGAACTTGATTCACCTCAGCATCCTGAATTTCTGTTTTGTTTCAGTAACGGTACAAGATCATTCATGGTTGTTCGCGAGCAGAACGGCCATGATTTAATTTGCGTTCCTTTATGAGGTATGCCACATGGGAATTTTATGCGGGCTGCTAGGCAAACTGATTCTTACAGTGTATCATTGTACATTCACCACGTTCGCATCATTCAAGCAGTATGATCAGATAAGTCATTTCTCTGTGAATACGTTAGATGATTGGACACACGCCGATCCTTTCATTATGCCTATCCTGTCCAACACACGGGTAATTAGTTGAACTGTTGGAAAAGTATGATGATCTCTTGTGATCAATAAACATATGGTTTGCAATTTACAGTTCTGTCAATGAGATAAGTGTGTGCTTTATTCGTATGAATAAATGGTTGCTTCCACCTTCGCCTTTTATTGACAGTTTAACTATAACTTTTCCTTGTCTTAACTGACCTTAATGAGTAAACACAATGTGCACAGAGGCGGACCCGGTATTCTCGTATGATAGGGTCTATAACTGAAATAAAAATTCCTTGTAATCACGTACGTGAAAAATAGAGAAGCGGACATGATATATCGTTCTTTGTTTTTTACCTCTTGCAATCTTTCCTAATGTTACAATGATTTTCTATTTGACAGCAAAGTCTTTAACAGTACAGATGAGAGAAGAGTATTTAGTACCTGCAGATTTTATTCCTTTCATTCGGATGTTCTATTCGTAGGAGGAAAGAGCACTTAGCACCTTAAACACCGTTCATTCATAGACAATGACTATTACGCTTGACTCGTTTACTGAAGTGAAAGAAAGCTACGTAACTATTTGTAATTATTATCATTGTTGAAACTTCCTGGCAGATTAAAACTGTGTGCCCGACCGAGACTCGAACTCGGGACCTTTGCCTTTCGCGGGCAAGTGCTCTGCCATCTGAGCTACCTAAGCACGACTCACGCCCGGTCTCACAGCTTTACTTCTGCCAGTATCTCGTCTCCTACCTTCCAAACATTACAGAAGCTCTTCTGCGAACCTAGCAGAACTAGCACTCCTGAAAGAAAGGATATTGCGGAGACATGGCTTAGCCACAGCCTGGGGGATGTTTCCAGAATGAGATTATCATTGTTATTCGTTTTATGCCTGTAGACCATATAACATTCTCATAGTATTTTAGGAGCATTAGTATTTAGGAACGGTAATTTAACGGATCCGCAAAATTAAAGACCAAAACCCGTAACATCGGTCTGCTGCAGAATCTTGAACATATTCTTAGTTCGTTTATAATAAATTTACTTGAGACCGAAAAGCTTCTGTCCACTAATCAGAACGGTTTTAGAAAGTATAGCTCGTCCGAAACTCAACTTGCCTTTCTCTCACATGACATGCCGCGAACCGTGGGTTAAACGCTGCAGGCAAATTCCTTATTTCTGTTTCCGACACGCATTTGTCGCAGTGCCCCACGGCAGGCTATCGACGACGGTACGAACATACCGAATAGCTTACCAGATATATGAGTGGCTCGGTATCCAGTACGTTGTCATCGACGGTGAATGTTCATCAAAAACAAAGATATCGCCAGGAGTGCCACAAAGAAGTGTGACAGGGATATTATTGGATGGGCAGCAATCTGCGGTTATTTGCTGAGGATTCTCTGGTCTACGGGAAGGTGTCCTTGAGTGATAATAGCAGGATACAAATGATTTAGAAAAAAATTATATTTCGTGTAATCAATGGGAGCTACATTATGTGATCAAAAGTATCCAGACACATCCAAAAACATACGTTTTCCGTATGTGCATTGTGCTGCCACCTACTGCCAAGTATTTCATATCAGCGACCTCAGTAGTCCTTAGACGTCATGAGAGACTAGAATGGGACTCTCAGCGGAACTCACGGACTCGAACGTGGTCAGGTGATTGGGCGTCACTTGTGTCATACGTCTGTACGCGAGATTTCCACACTCCTAAACATCCCTAGGTCCACTGTTTTCCGATATGGTAGTGAAGTGGATACATTGGATACATGAAGAGACATGTACAGAACAAAAGCGTACAGGTCGTCCTCTCTGCTGATTGAGGCCACCGACAGTTGAAGACGGTTGTAATGTGTAATCGTCAGATGTCTATCCAGACCATCACTCAGGAATATCAAATTGCATCAGGATCCACTGCAAGTACTATGACAGTTAGGCAGGAGGTGAGAAAACATGGATTTCATGGTCGAGCGGCTGCTCGTAAGCCACACACTACGCGGTAAATGCCAAACGAGGCCTCATTTTGTGTAAGAAGCATAAACATTGGACGATTGAACTGTGGAAAAACGTTGTGTGAAGCGATGAATCACAGGTCACAGGGTGGCGATCCGATGATAGCTTGTGGGTATGGCGAATGCCCGGTGAACGTCATCCGCCAGCGTGTGTAGTGCCAACAGTACAATTCGGAGGCGGTGGTATTAAGGTGCGGTCGTGTTTTTCATGGAGGGGACTGGCACTCGTTGTTGTTTGGCGTGGCATTATCACAGCACAGGCCTACAAAGATGTTTTGGGGATGACGATTGCATCTTTCAACACGATAGAGCACCTGTTCATAATGCACGGCCTTTAGCCGAGTGGTTACACGACAATAGAATCCCTGAAATGGACAGGCCTGCACAGAGTCCTGCCCTGAATCCCATAGGACACCTTTGGGATGTTTTGCGACGCAGACTTCGTTCCAGGCCTCACCGACCGACAGCGATTCCTCTCCTCAGTGCAGCACTCCGTGAAGAATGGGTTGCCATTCCCCAAGAAACCTTCCAGCACCTGATTGAACGTGTGCCTGCGAGAGTGGAAGATGTCATCAAGGCTAAGGGTGGGCAAACACCACATTGAATTCCAGTGTTACCAATGGGGCGCCACGAACTTGTAATTCTTTTTCAGCCTGGTGTCCGGATACTTTTGATCACATACTGTAGCTGCAAATGTAGATAAATGTAAGTTAGTAAAGACAGTAGGAAAAGCAAACCCTTAATGTTCGAATACAGTATTAGTAGCGTCCTACTTGACACAGTCATGTCGTTTAAATATCCTGTCGTAGCGTTGCAGTGGGATATGAAATGAAACGAGAATTTGAGGACTGTGTTAGGGAGGGCGAATGATCGACTACGTTTTTGCGTCCTATTCTTGAGTACTGCTCGAGTGTCTGGGATCCGCACCAGGTCGGATTAAAACAAAAGGCGGGCTTCTAGATTTGTTACCGGTAGGTTCGCGCAACACATGAGTATAAGGAGAACTCAAATGGGATTCCCTGAAGTGAAGGCGGCGTTCTTTTCGAGGAAAAACTTGGCGAAAATTTAGAGAATCTGCATTTGAACCTGACTACGGAAGATTCTACTGTCGCCAACATACAGGGTTATTACAAATGATTGAAGCGATTTCACAGCTCTACAATAACTTTATTATTTGAGATATTTTCAAAATGCTTTGCACACACATACAAAAACTCAAAAAGTTATTTTAGGCATTCACAAATGTTCCATATGTGCCCCTTTAGTGATTCGGCAGACATCAAGCCGATAATCAAGTTCCTCCCACACTCGGCGCAGCATGTCCCCATCAATGAGTTCGAAAGCATCGTTGATGCGAGCTCGCAGTTCTGGCGCGTTTCTTGGTAGAGGAGGTTTAAACACTGAATCTTTCACATAACCTCACAGAAAGAAATCGCATGGGGTTTAGTCGGGAGAGCGTGGAGGCCATGACATGAATTGCTGATCATGATCTCCACCACGACCGATCCATCGGTTTTCCAATCTCCTGTTTAAGAAATGATGGAAGTGCGGTGGAGCACCATCTTGTTGAAAGATGAAGTCGGCGCTGTCTGTCTCCAGTTGTGGCATGAGCCAATTTTCCGCGGGCTACGCGTGTAACTTGCCCGCACGCGTTCAACCGTTTCTTCGCTCACTGCAGGCCGACCCGTTGATTTCCCCTTACAGAGGCATCCAGAAGCTTTAATCTGCGCATACCATCGCCGAATGGAGTTAGCAGTTGGTGGATCTTTGTTGAACTTCGTCTTGAAGTGTCGTTGCACTGTTATGACTGACTGATGTGAGTGCATTTCAAGCACGACACACTCTTTCTCGGCTCCTGTCGCCATTTTGTCTCACTGCGCTCTCGAGCGCTCTGGCGGCAGAAACCTGAAGTGCGGCTTCAGCCGAACAAAACTTTATGAGTTTTTCTACGTATCTGTAGTGTGTCGTGACCATATGTCAGTGAAGGGAGCTACAGTGAATTTATGAAATCGCTTCAATCATTTGTAATAGCCCTGTATTTCGCGTAAGGCCCACGAAGATATGAGAAATTACGGCTCATTTGGACGTCTTTTTTCCCTCGTTCTGTTTACGATTGGTCGAAGGAAATGACTACAGAGTACGCTCTGCTACCCACCGTTAAGGTGGCCTGCGGAGTACGTATGGAGATTGTAATGGTACTCGAATTACGTAACCATTACGGCACCTCACCTCAACCACCAATATTCTACTGTGTTTCTGTAAAATAGTTAACATATTTCTGTGACAACATTCAGATTTGATTTCATTAATGTAGAGGCACTTTGATACATCGATATGTATATATTGCAGTGATATTATTCTTATGTGTTATCTTTCTTTTGTCACTATGATCTTTGACGTACTTGTAACTCTGATTTTTGGGCTCGTAAGCGGTTATTGGAGAGTCAAGCTTAGGTCGTCATGTTAAAAAAACGCAAATTGTAGTCAGTTTAACAGCGAGGAAGATATTTTCAATTATGTTTTATATTGTGAAGCGATCTGGAACGAGTTACGTGATATTGCAACAAAAGTAATAAAAAAGAAGTGTAACTTAAATTCAGAGTGCTGATTACTTTTTTACTTCACCATTGTCCTAACTTACAAAAGTTTAATCTTCAAGAATGGTTTATGAAACACATCTATAAAACTTTAGAATATCGCAGAATAACACCTAGCCCTCTTTGCATCCGAACTTGGAATCATCACTACCTAGATTTTTGATGATTGAGCCATGAGTTCACAACGAGACCAGCGTGGGAAACACGAAAATATTATTGCCTAGTTTATCCATTATTTCAAGAAATGACTTTATTAACTGTGCTCTAATGACACCTACCACATAATATAACTTTGTTGTTACCCGAAAATGCAATATTTAGAAGCGTGAGCAACACTACAATCATAATTAATTTTTGACCTGTGTTGTGGTAGGGGTGTTAGAAGATGTAGATGCAGATGTAGGAAATTTTGTAGATATTTACTATTTTGTAGATATTTACTATTATTGTCGATTATATTTACTAACAACTTTATTTTTTTCAGAGTTGATATATAATTTTGATGAATGAGGTTACCAATTTAATGGGTAATTGTTAATTACATCTGTGGTAATAATTTCCTCTGCTGGTTTTTGTACATCACACATGTGAAAAAGTGTGATTTATACCGCCTACCGGTAAGGACGCAGCGTAAGTATCGTTCAAATGGCTCTGAGCACTATGGGACTTAACATCTGTGGTCACCAGTCCCCTACAACTTAGAACTACTTAAACCTAACCTAACCTAAGGACAGCATACAACACCCAGTCATCACGAGGCAGAGGAAATCCCTGACCCCGCCGGGAATCGAACCCCGTAAGTATCGTGTTATACTTGGAGTTCTTAGTGTGGCTGGGAAATGACGCACATCTTAATCTGTTGAGGGTTATGGGATTTATAAATTCATCATATTTTATAGCCTGTCGCTTATATTTGTGCACAATATTTCCCTCTACTGCATTTTGATACTTGGTATTCGTCTCTCCCTTGACGTCCAGCACTTTTACACAATGTAGTCGTAGGGTCTTGGTAAAAACTGGATGAGGTCCCGCAGTACACAGCAGTGCCTGTGCTTTCCGCGTTTTCGGAACTACAGGTCGGCCACAAAAATTCGGCAACGGCCCGGACTGCGTTAAAAAATTTGTCGCAATGCTTCCCTACAGACCCTCGCCACTCGTCACCCGTACCGCAGCAGCCGGTTGTCGCGTGGCCGATTCAACGTGTATGCCAGTTTTCGCTGTACATTTTGCACAGACTACGGAATGAACACTCGCAGCACCAGGTGACAAAACCACAGTAACAACAGGCGGAGCAGACAGGAGGCCGGTACCAAACACTGGAAACAGCTACGCGACACAAACGGGAACAGCAAGTAACAAGGCCGCGCGTCTGTTCCAATTAGGACGAGCAAGCCGGGCGGCCGGCGCGCGCGTCGACAGGTGTCAGCGCGCACCTGGGGGATTCCCCCCGCGGACGCGTGGCGCAGAAAGCGCCGTCCGTTGGTTGCGCGGCTCTCCGTTAACGTGCAACCACTGTCGTGCGTTGCCGCGTACGTGGTTCGCGTGAGGGAGCACCACGCAGACGGGAAGTGTCTCGTTGGCGCTGTTAATGCCTCGCTCGTGCGACGTTGCATGCAGCCATCGCCTGACAGCGAAACGACTCGGAGGCACCGCGTGGCACTTGGGTCTAGAGCCACTGGATAACTCTCTGAATGACACCGAACGAAGTGCCGCAGCTGTTAAGCTGGCATCCAGGGAGAACGGCGATCCAGATGCCTGTCGGGCCATCCGGATATCGCGCTAAGAGTGCCTGAATACAAAGCCGCAGTTTGTTCGAAATCAGTACGAATTAAACAAAAAACAATAAACGCACCTGTGTGGATGAAAAAAGAGAGATTAACATTATTTCTACAAAATCCAGCTGTAGGTCTACAGTTTTTTTACCCTAAATCGCCCAAGCCAAATTGTGTCAATTTCCAATTGTGTCAATTTGAAATTAGAACTGCCGCTTTGCCACGTGCTATATCGGCTTTTATAGGTAATGCTAGCCTCGATTTATCCTAGTTACTGTTGGCAGGTACAATGTGGTATGTACCTACTAGAAGAATCCGTTTGTCTTTATACAGTATCCCATTACGGTAACCTTACTTTACTTACAAGGGAACCTCCCCATCGCACCCCCCTCAGATTTAGTTATAAGTTGGCACAGTGGATAGGCTTTGAAAAACTGAACACAGATCAATCGAGAAAACAGGAAGAAGTTCTGTGGAACTATGAAAAAAATAAACAAAATTTACAAAGTGAGTAGTCCATGCGCAAGATAGGCAACATCAAGGAGAGTGTGAGCTCAGGAGCGCCTTGGTCCCGTGGTTAGCGTGAGCAGCTGCGGAACGGGAGGTCCTTGGCTCGAGTCTTCCCTCCAGTGGAAAGTTTACTTTCTTTTTTTGGCAAAGTTATTATCGTCCGTTCGTTCATTGACGTCTCCGTTCACTGTAATAAGTTTAGTGTCTGTGTTTTGCGACCGCACCGCAAAACCGTGCGATAAGTAGACGAAAGGACGTGCCTCTCCAATGGGAACCGAAAACATTTGATCGCAAGGTCATAGGTCAACCGATTCCTACACAGGAAAACACGTCTGATATATTCTATACGACACTGGTGACGGCATGTGCGTTACATGACAGGAATATGTTGTTTAGGTGTAGCGTCCCCATACTACGGCTCAGTTACCTCGCATCGGATGGACGGACGGACAGATAAAAATTGCCTGAAAATAAAAAGTTAAACTTTTCACTCGAGGGAAGACTTGAACCAAGAACCTGTCGCTCCGCAGCTACTCGAGCTAACAACGGGACCACGGCGTTCCTGAGATCAGATTATCCTTGATGTTGCCTATCTTGCACATGGACTACTCACTTTGTAAATTTTGTTTATTTTTTTCATAGTTCCACACAACATCTTCCTGTTTTCTCGATTGATCTATCCACTGTGCCAACTTAAAACTAAATCTGAGGGAGGTGCGATGGGGAGGTTCCCTTCTTAGCGGAAATCAAGAACACTTAGGTGAGCTCATCTCTCTGTCATGCACATAAGTCATGAAATAAGCAAAGCCTGTCCTCATACGTAGCAAAAGTAGCTAATGCATGCTTCTGTAGTGTCTCTCGACTCGGAGGTAAGCTCTTAGCATCCTGATGGTGGAAAAGTGTGTGCTAGACTGCGAGAGGAAGCTAACCCACAGAAAGTTAAAAGAAAGGGTGTTTCTGATATATTTGGAAACTGATATCATGTATTTATTACCTCACACTCTACGAATAATTATCTACTTTTACTCTTCCACTGCACAAAAGAAAGATTTTGCAATATGTCTGAACTGCTATTTTTCAGTGCGAGAGGGAGCTAAACAAGCCTTATCATTACATCATATAGTGGTGACCAATAGGACACACATTGCTGTCAGATGTTTTAGTAACAAAATGTCATATAGAAAGGTCGTGATCACATGAAAACACTTTTATTCATAAGTGGTGACCAGTTAGGACCCAATGTGGATCATCATCGGACCATACTCTGTGGTTTACAGTACAACAGAATAGCGGGAAACATGTAATAAATATTCAGTTAAACACAAATTGAGCGATGTTATACCCAGTGTGACGAGTGGAGACAATTGCACGGACCCGGAACTGTGGATACCATCCATTGACGTCGACTCCATGATGCATCGGCATCATGGAGTTATAGAGCAGACGGCTCACCCCTTGCCTGTCACCGAACATCATCTTTATCCAACATATGTGACACATGTCATAAAGCATGAGTATAAACCTTAATACTACGGCTATGGCAACATTTTTGAGAATGAACCAGCAACATATGCAAATTCACCATATTGAGATTATAGACATCACCATTAATTGATCTTAATTGTACGAGATATCGTTACCTGCAGTGGTCTAAAAATGTGTTATCGTGGAAGTAAGGAAATGCTTTGGAAGCAAACTGGATGACACGGGCAATGAAAAGAATTGCGGGACGGGCGGGCGTCGTGTTGTGCTTCTTCAGAGAACGGACCACAAGGAAAGGGGATCACACAGTGGTCAGGACCCGGCAGGACCTCTTCTGATGCCCTGCAGCGCCGCCACCCAAATTCCGCAACAGGGAGAGATTCCTGCAGCGATCACTTGCAAAAACGTTTTGTGATTGGAGTGAGGAGGAACCTTAGTAGAAAGTGCTATTGTCTGCCGAAAGCAGAAAAGGCCTTTGGGATGGACGCTGGAAAGCATTACCAGGCAGGTGAAGAGATAACCCTGAGTCTTTTAAAACCGCCGGCAGTTGTGGCCGAGCGGCACTTGGCGCTTCAGTCTGGAACCGCGGGATCACTACGGTCGCAGGTTCGAATCCTGTCTCGGGCATGGGTATATGTGATGTCCTTAGGTTAGTTAGGTTTAAGCAGTTCTAAGTTCTAGGGGACGGATGACCTCAGATGTTAAGTCCCATAGTGCTTATAGCCATTTGAACAATCTTTTAAAACCGTAGGATACCGCTGAATGTGCAGCTCTTACACAGAAACATTTTTAAGAATATAAGGACATCCCAAGGTTATGTACACAACAAAACAAAAAAAATATACACTATACTATAGTGTCACTCATTCCAGTCATCACACAGTACGTAATAATGTCACCTGACATACAAGCCAAGCAAAAAAGCGATAACGAGAGAAAGACTTGTGGGCTACACGAGTAAATAGATAACCCAAATACTCTCTCCTCTCTTGCAGTTTAAGTGATTCATACAGCCCATTGGAAAGAAAGGACATCGATGTCGAGCAGGTGTCGGTTCTAACGCCAACGGAAGACGTTTGCACAGGTTAGTCCTGTGATCTGGGACTGTGCGCGGGTACTGTGACAGACCTGTTACTCCGTACGTTTCATTGACTTCTACTTGTTTTCTTCGAAGTGCTACATGATTGCAGGGATTGGTTCAAATGGCTCTGAGCACTATGGGACTTAACATCTATGGTCATCAGTCCCCTAGAACTTAGAACCACTTAAACCTAACTAACCTAAGGACAGCACACAACACCCAATCATCACGAGGCAGAGAAAATCTCTGACCCCGCCGGGAATCGAACCCGGGAACCCGGTGCAGGGATTGGCTTGATGCTCTCTACAGATATGATTGACCCATATCGAAATAATAATATCGATGCGCTGATAGCTGACACAACCAGTTCACTCTGTTGTAAACAATTGTATCACAACATACAGCGAAAGAAAGATTGTTTCCGATGAGGACGTACACCAGCGTCAAGTTTTACAGTCAGGATGGGAAATACGAGTAATTTTGGGTACCAAAAAGACGCTTGCTCACTTAATTGCCCAGGGGGGAAATTCAGTTGTTATGCTATACGAAGTAAAACAGTTAGTGCTAAATTTTAACATCTTGAACGTGGCTATATACAGCAATTGTAGAATGGAATCTTCATGAGGGTAACGTGAAATACAGCCAGTCAGTTGTGGAAATAAAATGTTTATTCAAACTCTTAATCTAGGTCTAGACGTCTTTAAAAATGGTTCAAATGGCTCTGAGCACTATGCGACTTAACTTCTGAGGTCATCAGTCGCCTAGAACTTAGAACTAATTAAACCTAACTAACCTAAGGACATCACACACATCCATACCCGAGGCAGGATTCGAACCTGCGGACGTAGCGGTCGCTCGGCTCCAGACTGTAGCGCCTAGAACCGCACGGCCACTCCGGCCGGCGTCTTTAAAAACATCTCCTTCAGAAGGATCAGTGATTAACTGGTTACATAATGTTGTGCAGATACGTTGAAGCTATAGCTATATGACACCAGTTAAAGATAAAATTCGCCTCCATAATGGCGAAGCATACAAAACATTCTGAACATGAGAAAATCTGGAAGGGGCAGGATGGGCTACGAGGATGGAGGGAGGTATTCTAGGTCGATACTATGGTCACCAGTCTAGCACTGCAGGAATTACTTTTGAGATCAATCTATTTTGATTCTATAAGCAGACTACACAAGGTGTCTCTCCTAAGAGTAGTCAGCAGCATTTCGTCTGTTTTTTTTCGGTAAATACATGCAATATCCTTATTGCAATGTTTAGCTGGAGTCAGTACAAACAAATACGGCTCATCTACTCCTTCATGCGACACCTAGCGTCGACGCAGAGCGTCGGTTTGTTTCCATAACATTTTTAAGTCGGAATTTTATGTACCTATTCCACGGAGCGGTCTCAAATTAGTCTAGTGAGAAATTTGCTTTATCGACGTGTATAAACAGCGACAGTGAAAAACTAGGAATAACAAATGCCTCATCAGCGACAGCTCCGCCTTGTTCCGCAAAGAAATCTACCGTCATGCAAAAGTGCTGCTGAAGTACTGCTTAGTCTTCTTGTTTTACTTTCATGTTAGTACATATCGACAAAACGAATGACCCAGTAGAACAATTTGTGACCGTTCTATCGAATGGGCACATAAAATTCCACATAAAAAACAAAAAAAATTGTTTGTCATGGGAAACAAACCGACAATTCCTGTCGTCGTATGACATCATATGAAAGACGGGGTGGTGAGCAGGATTTGTTCAGGCTGACTTCAGTTACCCGTTGCAAAAGCAAAATTTAAAATATCTGACGAAACACCTGGAAAAATACACCTGACGATCCGTATGAGACACACCTATATAGTAATACGTATAACCTGTCTCATAATGATGTCAGCAGAATACCTTGTTACTCGTAAGTTTTTGTAAGGTTACGTATGTACTCCCTCTCACTAGCTGAGTGGTCACCGTAGCTGACTGCCATGCGGAGGACCCGGTTTCGATTCCCAGTGTTGCCAGGGTTTCTTTCTTGGTGGTAAGACCGGTATGTGGTGCCAGTTGAGGAACTATGTGAACGAGTAGCAGCGCCTTAAAGTCACAATATCTGAGAATAGCAGGGGGATCGGTGTGCTGACATCACGCGCCCCTTCGCATTGCATCCGTTGACGCCACGGGTTAAGGATGACACGGCGGTTGGTGGGTACCGACGGGCTGCCAGCGGCTGTTGACGGAGTTACCCGTTTTAAAGTATAGTAAGTAGTGTACCTAGAAACAGCGGATTCAGTAGATAAAATTCAATCGTAGTACAGTGACAATGTTTATTTGATCAAGGATGGCAGCTACTGCAGAGCGTCACCACAGCAGTTTACTGTAGCGGCTTTCCCTGATTTCATTTCCAAACTCAGAGAGTACATCGAACATAGAGATGAGCTCTAATGCTACGATTTGGGCCGAGTATTCCCGTGAACAGTCAACAACTGTAGCTATTTTTCATGAAAGCTTCACAAAATTTTATAGACCTCTTAATGTTATTAACGTAGGCGATAGGGTCCAGCGGATCTTTAAAAATTTATCGAGTTGCCACGAGAGCAATGAATGGCTGAGGGTATTAGTGCTTTATGAGCGAAACTAGTGAAATTAATGGAATACTACAAGACCAGTGGCAGTTCGTCTCTACCTTTACCAGAATGGTGGCTGCGTTCAATACAGGCGGTCCCACCGTTTGCTACCATAGACTTTTTCCGAAATTTAACTACGATATTCCCCACGTGAATTCGTGGATTCGTATTTCGCAGTCGTTGGAGTTGTTGGTTGTCAACGGAAATACTCCATTGAAATTTACATTGTATTCCAGAGCCACTTAACAGTAGAACCTGCAGACATGTTTTCTCAACCGTCTGCTGCACTCAACCTCAAACAATGATATGTGAATTTCCCATTCTATCAAAGGATGATTAATTTTTTATAGCTACTGTTATACCCTGATTAGGGACCGCTTGTACAAGTACACTGAGATTGTCTCTGAATTATTCAGCAGCTTTGCCTAGTGAAGTTTGTGGCCAGTGGATGGAGCCAATTATAAGTTTCTGCAGCCTTCTCTAGTTCGCTTCGCTTGGTCAAATACCTTCGCGTATTGATTCAATTGCTGTTTCATAGACATAGCATTTATCTTTCGCAAAGCTGCTTTTAAGTACTTGTTATATGCTGTTCAAAATGGATGAATTTGTTCTGTGCATCGTGAGGCTGCTGAATAAATTACTTATTCGTCGCTGTGACATGAAAGATCTGCCAGTCGACTCTGTTGCAAACCTAAACTGAGCATCTGGTAATTTCTCCATCTATCAGATCATTAACCTTCTTTCAAACATAATTAATTAAGTTAGTAATCATAAATTTTTAAAAGAGAACATTTTAGCCGAACGGTGTGGCCGCGCGGTTAGAGGTTCCTTGTCGTGAGTCGGGCGGCCACTCCCCCCGGATGTTCGAGTCCTTCCTCGGGCATGGGTGTGTGTGTTGTCCATAGTTTAAGTAGTGTGTAAGCCTAGGGACCGATGACTTCAACAGTTGGGTCCTATAGGAATTCACACACATTTGAACATTTGATTTGAACATTTTAGATTGGGCTTTACCGTGAGTGTTATTGATATCGAATGAAACAACAAGTTTACAGTTGTTTATTTGTTACATTCAAAATCATAAATTCATTTCATGAAGCAGAAACGTATGTGACAATAAACAAAAAGAAAGCACGAGACGGGAAAATGTGGCATTTCACAGGGTACCAGTTACGAACAGAAATCTATGTATTTCACAACTCTACATTTTCAGTTTAATTCTTTCTTGTGATAAATTTGTTACCCGTGTGCCCCAAGGAACTGTATGAGGCAGTCACAGTAGCGACGTGTATAAGCTCTGCCATTGCACGAGAGATATTCGATTTTTTCGGATTAATTACTGTTTAAGAAAGGCAGAGAGTTCTATCAAATTCTGTGCAGTGACAAAAATCGGAAAGCTATTTAGCAGGATTTCATTACACGATATTGGTGTGTGTGTGTGTGTGTGATATCTTATGGGACTTAATTGCTAAGGTCATCAGTCCCTAAGCTTACACACTACTTAACCTAAATTATCCTAAAGACAAACACACACACCCATGCCCGAGGGAGGACTCTGCAGCGCCCCAGACCGCTCGGCTAATCCCGCGAGGCTCGATATTGGTAGTCGACGAGATATTCGTCAGATAGCTTACGTTTAAAACCTGCAGAACTATCCCCAATTCAGCTCTCATAAAATTAAGATTCCTACGGCTTATGTTTCGTATTCATATATTCGTTGACAGCAGCTGCAGACTACTCTGCTTACTTTCTCAATATCATTTCACGTACAGATGTAAGTGGACAATTTTTGTTTCTGGATTATACTGCAAATACGTAACACACACAGAAGCTAGGTACATTTTCAAACGCAGTCGAAGACATTGATATCCAGATACAACCTTCAACGTTATCTTTTACCTGTTGTTTCCAACGCCCTGCTCTCTATGAAATTATTACATATGAAGCCTAATTGGGTTTTCATTAGAAGAGGAGGAGAAATGACCAGTGACCTACTCAGACAATATGAACGCATCATCCTCGTGATCTCAACTGCGGTAACTGAATCAAAATACTAGTGTTATGTATGGCTCCAAACAAAAATGCGATGGACGACATGGCAATTACAAAACCGTTGACGATGACAGGTGTTTTAATGTTGCGTGGTAAGCGCGAAATTTAGCGTACCCTCTGCCATGTACTTCTCAGCTGTTTGTACAGAGTTTAGACAGTTGTAAACTATTCTTTCACTAACACAGGCCGAAATTCTCAACCTAAAAACAGTATTCTAGATTTTCGTCACCAAAAGAGGGAGCGATAGAGATTTATTCCAAAACTCTCCGAAACGTCTTTTGGGGCGGAGGTTCAAGACACTGTCTTTGGTGACCAGCACATTGGCTCTTTTGAGATAAGTAGCCTCTGACTGAATAGGGTTTCATCTTCTTCTCTTACTTGACAGCAGAAACGTAAAAATAATATATACTCATTCCATATACTCAACACACCATGAGCGGAGGAAAGAAGAAGCACCCAACCTCAGCATTACAGCAGTATATGCTTGCATCTTTTTTCTTTTTCTTTTCGCTTTTGCATGTTATTTCAGAGTTCACTTTCGCTATGCAGGTTATTAGGAGTATAGGTACAGACAATATCATCATTCGTACCTTAGTACGCACACACTTAGTGTGTTACTTGTTTCTTCTCTGCGTCTGTCAGTCTTCCCGCAAAAGAATCCTCACGTAATTCACTACCTGATGTTTTCTGCGTGCTCGTTGCGGCACTAAGAAGTGGACTACGCCTGGGAGTATGGACTATACGTTTTGCGTCTATGCATCAACACTTCAGTACGTGACGTGGTGGCCAGGGGAAAGTAAACATTAATGACTTGCTTGTGCTGCGTGTACTTGGAGGTATTGACCAACCTAAAAACATACCACTCATAATAGCTATAATCAATCTGCAAGGGAAGGAAATATTAACGTAATGTTGTTCAATACGCTTATTCTCAGTCATCAATACCCCTGACACCCTGTACGCTGGAATTAATGTTCATAGATTATCATATATTAAAGTAGATGTGAGGTGACAGAGAAGGAAACACTAGAGGCAGACAGAGGTGAATTAAAAATATTAGGTAAGGAGACGCGAAAAGAAAGGAGGAGAAGTCAAGAGGGGGATGTGTCAGATGTGTTAGAAGTGTTGCCAAGATTCGAATAGTGCTGGGAGAGCAGTGAGATTGCGTTAGTAGAGTTGCAAACGGCTTGGTCACTGACCGTTACGCTATATCATGTTCAGGCTGTTGTATGAATCTAATAGGACGATTATACGAAGCGCGTTCGCATATTTCTTTAATACGCTATAGTTCACTAATGAAACGGAAACCGGACAACAATTAATGAGAATGTAGGCCATTTTGTTTATGAAACATTTCAGCGGCAAGGTTAGTGCAAAATTCGACGCATCCGAAATTGAATATCATGTGGAAATGATGAGCTAGTGATAGAGTTAATGGAAACAATAGAAGACGTAGGTTATCTGTGTAGAAAGACGATGTTTGGTATTAGGAACAATTCACAAGAAAGGGAAGGTAAGATGTGCAGATCTGTAGGTATCTTAGGGGTAAAATTTATTAACAATCAATACATGAAACGATACAAATGAGATGCAAAAGAATGGTTATGAGGAACGACGCGCTAAATTAATATAAGCGAATAGACGTGACAGATACGAAGCTGGAAAAAAAATATTTCGGGATAGCTGCTTGTAAATAAAATGTTATTTACTACTGGTTTCTGTCATCTGGCATCTTCAGGTACCATAATTATTTACAGCAGGCGGTGTGGCAACATTCTTACTGTAGAGTATAATGAAATAAAAACCATCTCGCTTCTCTGCCAACAAAACTAAAATGCAGTAGTACGGAACCTGGCCATGACGGTAGACGTAGGTTACTTGCATCATAGCATTTTACTGTTCACTGTGTTATATATTTAATTTGATACATTTTATTTTATTTAGCGTCGTAGTAAGTATGGATGGCAAAGAACGAATTTCTCGGATTAGGAATGATACTTGGAAGACAGCTCTGTTTCTTTCACTCCCTACTATTCAATCTATACATCGTAGAAAAACGATGGAAATAAGAGAAATGTTCAGGAATTAGATTAAAATTAAGGGTCAAAGTATATCAGTTATGAGAACGGCTCATCACATCGTTATCCTCGATGTAATTGAGGAAAAACTGCAAGATCTGCTGAATGAGATGAACAGCCTAACGGACTAAGAGTAAACTGAAAATCATGAAAGTCGTGAGGAATAACAGAAATAAGACAAGCCATAATTTAACATTAAAAGTGAGGACCACACAATAAAAGAAGTGAAGGATTTGAGCTACCTTTGAACGTGATGAACGAAATAAGAGGAAATAAAAAGCAGACTAGCACGGACAAAGAGGGCTTTCCTGATCGAGAGACGTCTATATTAATAGACGGCATTAATTTGAGGAAGACGTTTCTGATGACGTACGTTAGGAGCACAGCATTGTATGGAAATAAGTCAAGGACTGTGGCGAAACCGGAAAAGAACAGAATCGAAGCGTTTTAAATGTGATGCTATACTTCAATGTTACAAATTAGATGGACTGGTAAGATAAGAAATCAACATTTTCCTCGCAGAATCGGTGAGAAGGGAACACGTGATAAACTTAAAATAAATAAATCAAGTTTTTCAGCTCACCTAGCATAAAACAGTCATTCAGCTATTGACATCAAAACAAACCTGATCATTGTACAAGCTGTAGACAAAGAAATAACGATGAATCTCTTGGAAAAACCAGTGATTTTCACCCGTAACAATGAATCACCCTACACCATCTTAAAGGAACAAATGCACGTAGCAAGTAACCATTTTTTCAAAACTTTAAGGGATCTTTAACTATGAAGAATTACACAACCGAGGACTAACCACAGGAAGATGTACACACACATACAAACACACACACACACACACACACACACACACACACACACGTACAATTTTCTCTCCCGTCGTAAATCTCCATCCGAAATGCACACATAACATGAAAAAAGAAACCGTTATGCAGAGCTCTAATGTTTATTTCGTAACTAATGATCAGTGTTTATTAAGCGGGAAGATAGATGTCAGGCGTCATTTCAGTGCTATAATAGTAACATTATTGTTTGATAGATTCTGTAAACAGCACATATATTCCCTATGAAGTTACGTGTTATTTAGAAATTACATCTCCGAGTGCTGAACAGAGAAACTCTCTGTCCCAACACAAACTCTTTGAACGCAGCTTCAGTCATTGTCTTTGGTACATTTACGTATTGTAAGGTTCGTGGAAGTTGTTACCTGGGGCAAAGTTTGTGAAGTGATATAAAATTAACGTCACAGGAAGACATACGTTATATTTTTCAGACTAGTGTGCACACCAAGAATAAACCAACAGACACAAATAAATGTAGGTAATGCATCTAAATCGATCTCATAATGTAAATAATTCTCGCCACATTCAGTGCTTACATGTTTAGTTTAAAAACTTGCCACAGGTACACGACCCGGAAAACGCTTCAAACATCTACTAAATATATATCACCTGGTGATGGAATCACTAGGCGTTTCGATACCAGTAACGGAAAATAAGAACTGAAGAATAAAACAAAAGGCGACTGGTTACAGTAATTTCTGGAAACTATGAGTTAGGACGTCTGAGAGTAACTTCCCTGCTACCTGAGGACGGCGAAAGAGTTAAAAATTGTTTGAAAAGACAGAGATTCTAATATACCCACCAAATAACTGAGGACGCTGGGAGCAAGTGGTACCCTGAGGTGGAAGAGTGTTCATCGTCGACTAAATTAAACCTACGGGCCGGCTGCTCTGGCCGAGCGGTTCTAGGCGCTTCAGTCCGGAACCGCGCTGCTGATACGCTCGCAGGTTCGAATCCTGCCGCGGGCATGGATGTGTGTGATGTCCTTAGGTTAGTTATGTTTAAGTTGTTATAAGTGTAGGAGACTGCTGACCTCAGATGTTAAGTCCCATAGTGCTCAGAGCCATTTGAACCATTAAACCGACCGCTAAAAGAAGTGATAACATTGCAATACAGCTTATTTCAAATAATTTCATGATACCTTAAGATGGTCAGCAGTAGATGAATACTTATTTGTCAGCAGGTTATGGTGAGTTAGAAGGGGCTATCCTACCTGTACGAAATACAGAGTCCGCTAGAAAAATGTATACATTGTTTGCCAAGCGGTATCGATATATCGATATAGTCGTTCCATTTTAGTTACGAGTGTGTTGCGGTATGGTCTTTAGCCTGAACAGATGTTAGTACTTTCATCTCGGTATTGAGAAAACAAGATGGCTGCAGCACGCTTGACATTCGAGCAACGAAAATGTATTGTGAACTGGTTTTTCAGGTTTGATAATGCCGCTGAAGCGCAACGTCAGTGGAGGTGGGAGTTTGAAACACAACCGCCAAACCGCCTAACACTTACATGCATCATTGACAAGTCCGAATTCCATGGGACGATTTGTGATATTCACAAAGGAAGATAAGGAAGACAGCGTAGAGCTACAAGTCCTGCTTCGTCAGCTCTCGTGTTGTAAACGTTTGTTAATTCTCCACAGAAGTCTGCTACGCAGTGTGCACGTGAAGTGGGCGTTAACAGTACAGTGTACGAAGAGTTTTGAAATCCGAAAAGTGGAAAGTTTACATTCCACGATTACTGCACGCGATAAACGAAGACGATTCTGATCGCCGAACACAATTTTGCGAATGGTATCAACAAATGGTGACTGATGACGAATAATTTGTGACAAAGGTGTGTAGAGTGACGAGGCTAATGGAACCGTGAATCGAATTAACGGTGTGTACTGGGCACCGGAAAATGCGCATGTTTATGTGGATAAAGCGGTTAACCTACCAGGGGTTCATGTGCGGTGTGGACTATCATCTAGGGGCTTAGTGGGACCCTTTTTCTTTGATGCTATTGTCACTGGAGAAGTGTACCTGGAAATGTAATGCACATCAGTTTTGCCAATTATAGGTGCGCTTTATGGAGCTGATGAAGAGGTCTTCCACCAACAGGACGGGACGCTACCACACTACCACCTAGCCGTACGAACTTCCCTGGATGATAATTTTCCGGGGCATTGGATTGGACAAAGAGGGCACATTAAGTTCACTCCACGGCCGCCAGATCTAACACCTATAGACTTTTACTTGTGGGGAACTGTGAAAGATAATGCTATCGACGTAAGCCACGCCACCAAGAGGAACTTTGCCAGGAGATTACAGCGACATGTGCAGTGATCTCCAGTGTAACACTGAGTGACGTAGTTGCGGCGACCGCTCGTCGTTCTGTTATATGTATAGCCGCCAACGGTGAACATTTTGAACATTTCAAGTAACCATATGCTAAACTGAAGGTTTGTACAACATGCGTGATCAATTATTAAATGAACGAGGTACATTCAAGTTCTAAGGCCTCCGATTTTTTTTTTCTCCGGACTGGAAAGAGATAGAAACAAGCGCATTGTTTTAAAACGAGGCCGCGTTCATTGTCAATACGTCCCAGAGGTGGCACCATCGTACAGCAGATGGAATTTTACCGTCAGCGGCGAGTATGAGAACTGTTTTAAATACTTAAAATGGCGACGTTTTCCTTACGTGAACAGCGTGCAATCATTCGTTTTCCGAATTTTCGTGGTGTGAAACTAATTGAAATTCATCGTTGAAGGAGACATGTGGTGATGGAGTTATGGATGTGTCGAAAGTGCGTTCGTGGGTGCGACAGTTTAATGAAGGCAGAACATCGTGTGACAACAAACCGAAACAACCTCGAGCTCGCACAAGCCGGTCTGACGACATGATGGAGAAAGTGGAGAGAATTGTTTTGGGGGATCGCCGAATGAATGTTGAACAGATCGCCTCCAGAGTTGGCATTTCTGTGGGTTCTGTGCACACAATCACGCATGACGACCTGAAAATGCGAAAAGTGTCATCCAGGTGGGTGCCAAGAATGCTGACGGACGACCACATGGCTGCCCGTGTGGCATGTTGCCAAGCAATGTTGACGCGCAACGACAGCATGAATGGGACTTTCTTTTCGTCGGTTGTGACAATGGATGAGACATGGATGCCATTTTTCAATCCAGAAACAAAGCTCCAGTCAGCTCAATGGAAGCACACAGATTCACCGCCACCAAAAAAATTTCGGGTAACCGCCAGTGCTGAAAAAAATGATGGTGTCCATGTTCTGGGACAGCGAGGGCGTAATCCTTACCCATTGCGTTCCATAGGGCACTACGGTAACAGGTGCATCCTCCGAAAATGTTTTGAAGAACAAATTCCTTCCTGCACTGCAAGAAAAACGTCCGGGAAGGGCAGCGCGTGTGCTGTTTCACCAAGACTACGCACCCGCACATCGAGCTAACGTTACGCAACAGTTTCTTCGTGATAACAACTTTGAAGTGATTCTTCATGCTCCCTACACACCTGACCTGGCTCCTAGTGACTTTTGGCTTTTTCCAACAATGAAAGACACTCTCCGTGGCCGCACATTCACCAGCCGTGCTGCTATTGCCTCAGCGATTTTCCAGTGGTCAAAACAGACTCCTAAAGAAGCCTTCGCCGCTGCCATGGAATCATGGCGTCAGCGTTGTGAAAAATGTGTACGTCTGCAGGGCGATTACGTCGAGAAGTAACGCCAGTTTCATCGATTTCGGGTGAGTAGTTAATTAGAAAAACAATCGGAGGCCTTGGAACTTGAATGCACCTCGTAAAAGAAACACGTAAGTGATACTTTTCGTTCCTTGAAGTGCGTATACATTTTTCTGGTGGATTCTGTATAATAGGCAGAAATTGTTCGTTAATAAGTGTTTGCATTCCGTGTAATTTTAAACTTACTGTCACTACAGACAGGAACGGTCCCCGCGTACCGGAAGAACCGAAGGACACAAGTGGTCGGCAGCCACTTGTTGTCCGCGGTCGCGCCATCCCTCCCCTCTCGAGTGGAAAGCTAAAAGCCGGAGGGGTCTGCTCGGCTGCTCGCGAGCAGACAACGAAAGATGAAGAGGGGGAGGCCGCGCCGAGGAAACTGCCGTAATTACGGACGCTATCGATCTGGGATTAAGTCAAAGCGGTAATTATGCCGAGGAGCGTGCGAGATAGGGCGCGGGCGAGCCTATGATTATCATGTACTAATTGCAGTCGTCAGCAGCAGCAGCGGCGGCAGCGGCAGCTAGAGCTGGGCAGGATCCCACCCTAGAGGGCAGCCACCAACTTGTTTGTGCCCTCGCGGCTCCGGGCGGCGGGGAAGGAAGGGCCGCCAAGGTCGACTGCCTACAGCATTAAGGATCTTTTATTGCTTGCTGCGCCAGGGGAAGGACTTAGCTTCATCGCTTTAAGATCTCCACCCGTCCAGAATGCTCTCCATTCTGCCACACAGAGGAAGGGGCTAGACTAATTCCACTGCTCGGCGCGCAACCACTGCAGTCTTTTTAAATCCACATCTACACTGACTTCAATAAGATACACTACTGCCATTAAAATTGCTACACCAAGAAGAAATGCAGATGATAAACGGGTATTCATTGGACAAATATATTATACTAGAACTGACATGTGATTACATTATCACGCAATTTTGGTGCATAGATCCTGAGAAATCGGTACCCAGAACAACCACCTTTGGCCGCAATAACGGCCTTAAAACGCCTGGACGTTGAGTCAAACTGAGATTGGATGGACTGTACAGGTACAGCTGCCCATGCAGCTTCAACACGATACCACAGTTCCTCAAGAGCACTGACTGGCGTGTTGCGACGAGCCAGTTGCTCGGCCACCATTGACCAGACGTTTTCAGTTGGTGAGAGATCTGGAGAATGTGCTGGCCAGTGCAGCAGTCGAGCATTTTCTGTATCCAGAAAGGCCCGTACAGGACCTGCAACATGCGTTCGTGCATTATCCTGCTGAAATGTAGGGTTTCGCAGGGATGAGTGAAGGGTAAAGCCATGGGTCGTAACACATCTGAAATGTAACGTCCACTGTTCAAAGTGCCGTCAATGCGAACAAGAGGTCACGGAGACGTGTAGCCTATGGCACCCCATACTATCACGCCGGGTGATACGCCAGTATGGCCATGACGAATACACGCTTCCAATGTGCGTTCACCGCGATGTCGCCAACACGGATGCGACCATCATGTTGATGTAAGCAGAACCTGGACTCGTCAGAAAAAATAACGTTTTGCCATTCGTGCACCCAGGTTTGTCGTTAAGTACACCATCGCAGGCGCTCCTGTCTGTCAAGCGTAACAGCAGCCATGATCTCCGAGCTGATAGTCCATGCTGCTGCAAACGTCGTCGAACTGTTCGTGCAGATGGTTGTTGTCTTGCAAACGTCCCCATGTGTTGACTCAGGGATCGAGACGTGGCTTCACGATCCGTTACAGCCATGTGGATAAGATGCATGTCATCTCGACCGCTAGTGATTCGAGGCCGTTGGGATCCAGCACGGCATTCCGTATTATCCTCCTGAACCCACCGATTCCATATTCTGCTAACAGTCTTTGGATCTCGACCAGCGCGAGCAGCAATGTCGCTATACAATAAACCGCAATCGCGATAGGCTACAATGCGACCTTTATCAAAGTCGGAAACGTGATGGTACGCATTTCTCTTCCTTACAGGAGGCACCACAACAACGCTTCATCAGGTAACGCCGGTCAACTGGTCTTTGTGTATGAGAAATCGGTTGGAAACTTTCCTCATGTCGGCGCGTTGTAGGTGTCGCCACCGGCGCCAACCTTGTGTGAATGCTCTGAAAAGCGAATCATTTGCATATCACAGCGTCTTCTCCCTGTCGGTTAATTTTCGCGTCTGTAGCACGCCATCTTCGTGGTGTAGCAATTTTAATGGCCAGTAGTGTGTATATATAACAATTATTGTAAATGTCAATGGTTTTGATTACAAAGTAATAACAATAGCTAGGTGATAACCTACTTTGGTTGCCTAGAACTATTCTTCGATCTACAGCTAAACAAACTCAGAATGTGCCTTTTAGTACAGGCGTAAACCTAACAGTACCTTAATAAATAAATTTTTATAAATGTTTTAAAATGGTGAAAACAGTTTACAATTCATTGGTACTATGCGGACACTACGTCGTGGCAGTTTTAGGTGGGCAGTGTTTTGAACCATGGTTGCGTAAGATACCGGTAGAGGTCGGGTCTCACTGCAAACAGCAGCAAATAATTGCGCTTTAGCCACTATCAAATGTTTCCTGTACTCCAATTTGTTTTGCATTGTTGTTTGTCGTTTTTTGCTTTTGTTCTGATTTTGTGATTTGAAACGAGTGAAGACACTGATCCTGGTGCATGAAGGGTTTCGAGCGAGACTCTCAGCATGAGAAAACGAATCAGCGGTCCTTACGATCGTTATGCCAGCACAGAAACCGGACGTAGGATGGTAGCTCTTCGAGAGGGACGCAGGGCTTTTTGCCCCGCAGCGCTCCCCTCCCCTCGGACTGCACAAGTTCTCGTCTGTTTACGGTCGCGGCTGAGTACCGCGATATACTGTTCGCCTAGAACCGAAATATATTCGTAATCGCCGGGCGTGATTAGCCGAGCGGTCAGAGGCGCTGCAGTCATGGACTGTGTGGCTGGTCTCCTGACACACAATCTACAGACGACTCAACAGACATGGTTTATTCGCCCGGAGACCCAAGGTGCATTCCAATGACCCCTGGTCACAGGAGAGCCCGTAAAGCCTGGTGTAAAGAACACTGTACATGGTCATTGGAACAGTGGTCCCAGGTTATGTTCACGGACGAGTCCAGGTATAGACTGAACAGTGATTCTCGCCGGGTTTTCATATGGCGTGAACCAGAAACCAGATACCAACCTCTTAATGTCCTTGAAACGGACCTGTATGGAGGTCGTTGTTTGCTGGTGTGGGGTGGGATTTTGATTGGTGCACGTACACCCCTGCATGTCTTTGACATAGGAACTGTAACAGGTCAGGTGTATCGGGACGTCATTTTTAACCAATATGTCCGCTTTTTCAGGGGTGCAGTGGCTCCTACCTTCCTCCTGATGAATGATAACGCACGGCCCCACCGAGTTGCCATCGTGGAGGAGTACCTTGAAACAGAAGATATCAGGCGAATGGAGTGGCCTGCCTGTTCCCCAGACCTAAACCCCATCGAGCACGTCTGGGATGTTCTCGATCTTTGACGTATCGCTGCACGTGTTCAAACCCTTAGGACGCTTCAGTAGCTCCGACAGGCAATGGTGCATGAATGGGAGGCTATACCCCAGCAGCTGCTCGACCACGTGATACAGAGTATGCCAACCCGTTGTGCGGCCTGTGTACGTGTGCATGGTGATCATATCCAATATTGTAGCACATGTGTTTCGGTACGGTTTTCTCAACTTATCACCAATACCGTGGACTTACAGACCTGTGTCGTGTGCGTTCCCTATGTACCTATGCTATTGGCGCCAGTTTTGTGGCACCACATTCTGCAATTATCCTTAATTTGTGAGCATTAGTGATAAATCATTTGCTATCCTCATACAGCCACTCAACGTCGACACCTTCCTGTACTCCACTGCATCATCAGCAAATAGTCGCAGATTCCTGGTCACTCCTTACCAGATCACTTAACCGTAGAGAAGATAACAGCGGTCTTATCACGCGTACTTTCGTTAACAGCCTGCAATACGACACCGTGCCAAATGCTTTTCAGAAATCTAGGAATATTTAATCTATACCAAAACTGATTGACCGTTCATACTGTGTAACAGGTGTTTAGATATAGGTGTCAAAACTATTAAAATATAAAACGGAATGAAAAGTCCGATAGTGCACTGTAGCTGTATTTATTTAATCGATTAGAGACTCACCCAACCGGTTTCGCATCTTGTTTAGTTGCAACTTCTGGTGTACATAATGCTATGTCATATGTATACAGAACTGTTACAGAATGCGGCAGAGTAACAGTTGGCGTGGCTAGGCAAAATTCTCAGCTTTCTTCAGTTTATAAAAACCATCATCAGTGATGAATGTCCAGTCTCTGTTAAAATCACGAACTGACATCAATTTACAGGTGAAAATATGTTCCTCCGGGCCTGTGTCTAGCGACAGACGACGCTTGTTGCCCTTCATCCATAGTCCGCATGATACCACGTGAGACAAGCGCAAGTTGAGTTTCGCATGAGCGATGTTTTGTAAAACTATGCTTATTTGTGGACAGAAGCTTTCCTGTCTCGAGGAAATTTATTATTTTTGAACTGTGGATATGTTCAAGAATTCTGTAGCATACCAACGTTAAGGATCGTGGACTGTAAATTTGCAGGTCCTTTCTTTTACCCTTCTTATATACAGGCGTCACCTACGGTTTCATCCAGTCGCTTGGGACTTTGCTCTGGGCGAGAGATTCGCGATAAATGGAGACAAGCTCACTTACATTTACGTTTATGTAACGACTTTGGTGTACAGTGTACTCGCAGATTCCTGTATCCTGCGCAACAAAGGAGAAGCTTCTCATCTAGATTATGTCACAGCCTTAGTCAATGTTTTAATTCGTTAGCCAGTATCGACTAAACGCTAATGTGGTTTCTCTGACGTGCGCAACAAGACAAGCAACCTATACTGCAATTTTTATCCTTCGATGTTACTACATTTCATCCATAATTCAAGGGTTGAGGTTAGAGTTGTAACGATAATGCTTACGTAAGATCCTCAGCGTAACGATTTGAAAACTACTCAGATACAGTTGCAATAAAAGTTTGGAAAGCGTTGAGATAACAATAACAGATACTTCAGTTTCAGCTTCCAGAATGTCCTCTGCCTTTTTATTTATAATTTTGCATTAGAATCGGGTGTTCTGGCTCATTTTGTGATATTTTGGGTGCTGACAAGTGATTTTCATAAAAAATTACTTATCTTTAAGCATAGAGAGTACAGAATGGAAAGAGTGGCATATTGTAAGTTCGCAGGTAGAACTGACATGTACCTGTGAAATAACGTACAGAAAAGGTGACAATTGTGTTTTAGATGAGTTATTATTGGGAGCTGATGGGGATGATTTAACGTAGAAAAAAGATGTCGAATCCGGCATTAAGGAAGAGAGTATACGGAGAGAAGAGGGGGAAGCCCAGAGATTGAGACAACCTTAGTGTGGAATAATGAATGTCATTTCTCCTCCTGGTTTGGTAATTATCACAGCTCTTTTTGAACTGCAGTGACTTACTTACAACAAACTTCATGAAGAAGTAAATGTTCTGTTAAGAAGTAGTCAGAATGCCCACTACCTTGAACACATATTTGAAATATGATCGTGGGTGAACACTTCGTATTATGCTTTCACCACGTTTTTCAGCAATGAAGACATCTCTTTCTTAAAGATGAGTCATCCAGAACATTACTGCATGTGACATTATCGAATATTTTGCCTTACTGATTTGTCTTTCCCCAACATTTGCAATGATTCAATGTCAAATGTGGCTGAACTAAAATGTTTTAGGAATTCAGTGTGGACATTTGAGAATTTGACAGTTTCCACCATATTTATAATTTCCTCACGATGTGTTACTCTTATCATTGTTGCAATATCACTAGATGTGCGCAACTAAAAATGTGTCTTTGGATAACAGAGGAAGACACCATTCACAGATAGCCAGTCAATGATACATTCAACAAATTGTTTATCATTTTTTTCTGTTTTTGTATATATGCTTCGATTGATTACAGTACTTGTGTCATTTTCAAAAAGAACTGGTACTGCTTGTTGTAAATTAGATGGAAGGTCGTTTACATACGTGAGGAACTGTAGCAGACCTAACACTGAGCCTTAGGGAAGACCATACCTGATTTCTCTCCAGTCAGAATTACGTACCCCCGCTACATTGGTTGAATTACTAAGTACAGCTTTCTGCGTTCTGTCGGTTAGATAATACACACCCGATAGACATGAACCAACCGATAATGCGATAAGATTAATCTGTATTAGATTGAGGGTTACATTATCTTTCGCCAACCGCTTCAGTTACACTCTAGAAAAGACCATTCAGTATATACACAGAAAGCAGTTGTTACTAGTTACCTTGTAGTATTTCTGGAAACAGCCTTTTGCTTACAGGCCTAGTTTTGACATCTTGCTATAGCTCGCTCGCCAAGCCTGGTCAGCGATGCTGGAGAAGCGCCGAACACGACTACTCCGCGACGCAGAGAAGACTTCATTAACAACAAATGAAAAGAGAGCGCTGGACCGTAAACTCGAAGCGGAAAAAGGCTGTACGACTGCGTTTATTTTCTGGCCGAGTTTGGTGATTTACTGGCACGGACGTTTGGTTTGCCGCAGCCCTTGTCCACTGGCGGAGTCCACTGTGCGGCTGTCGGCAAACATCAATCAACGGGTGGCGCCGTGCCGTTCGACCAGCACGATCGCTGTGTTCGGCCCACCATGTCTCATACCGAGAACGCAGGCCCCTCTCGCTGCCGGCCTTGGTGCCTGCTGGGATGCTCCCACCCTCCACGGCGTGTTGTTCAGCCGGCAGAGGACGATTTACGAGCGCCGAAATACAGCAGGCGCACTTCGAATATCTGCTAGGTGCAATAAAAAAACTCTCAGTGATGATCTAGAACATTGCGTGAAGAAGAAACAAATAACCATGTCGAAATTCAAAGAAGATGCGCTGCTTACCTTCGCATTTCTTTCTAGCTGCGACTGCAAAAATTCTTTTAATAAAAACTCCTAATATTTTGGGAAGGCTCCAGAAAGACTTCTTTTAGACAGAACACGTAAAAAGGTGTAACGCAATAAAATAAAATTCCTTTACTTCGCATTAATGGTCACAAATTTTTATGTTCTCGTACTACCGGTTTCGGTTTATAATGGCCATCTACAGATCTGCAGCAAAACGTCGTGTAAGCAGGCTGTTTAGGTTTTTATATTGGTAACGCCACGTAGCGCTCTGTATGAAAATCACTGGCTGTGGTGTGTGCAGTCTGTGGTTGGTTTGCATTGTTGTTGGCTATTGTAGTGTTGGGCTGTTGGCTGTTAACAGCGCGTAGCGTTGCGCAGTTGGAGGCGAGCCGCCAGCAGTGGTGGATGTGGGGAAGTGAGATGGCGCATTTTTGAGAGCGGATGATCTGGACGTGTATCCATCAGAAACAGTACATTTGTAAGAATGGATGTCATGAACTGCTATATATATATATATATATATATATATATATATATATATATATATATATATATTATCATTTTTGAACACTATTAAGGTAAATACATTGTTTGTTCTCTATAAAAATCTTTAATTTGCTAACTATGCCTATCAGTAGTTAGTGCCTTCAGTAGTTTGAATCTTTTATTTAGCTGGCAGTAGTGGCGCTCGCTGTATTGCAGTAGTTCGAGTAACGAAGATTTTTGTGAGGTAAGTGATTTGTGAAAGGTATAAGTTAATGTTAGTCAGGACCATTCTTTTGTAGGGATTTTTGAAAGTCAGATTGCGTTGCGCCAAAAATATTGTGTGTCAGTTTAAGCACAGTCATGTATAATTTTTCTAAGGGGACGTTTCAATCGGAAAAACACAAATAAAACTAACAGATAGTCTAGAGCTTAAAATAACAAAATAGATCACGATGGAAAGCATTACTGACACACATGTTCATTTGTGCACTTTAAATATGTTGAGGCATACCTATTTTTTAAAAACATGTCCTAATATAGTGGACCCATATCGTCAGATGCTAAAGCAAAACCAGCGCCAGCATCGTCAGACATGTATAAATAACAGTATAAACAAGAGTCATCTTGTCAGCAGCACTACTGCTCAAAAGCGTAAGGCAGCCACAAAATGTTTGTGTTGCAGGTTCACCAGACGTCGCGACTGTAGGCGTACACATATTCTTCAGTGTTAATTGTACAGTATATAATAAAGGGGGATACAATCGGTAAAGTTTGCAATGTGCTTCTAAAGTGTAATAGAAATTACAGTAATAAAAAGCGATGAAAGAAAATACGACAAAAGTTAGATTGATAAAAAGGAAAAAGTTAAGAGGCAGTAATTGTCATACACTGAAATTCAAATGGCTCTGAGCACTATGGGACTTAACATCTGAGGTCATCAGTCCCCTAGAATTCAGAACTGCTTAAACCTAACTAACCTAAGCACATTATACACATCCATGCCCGAGGCAGGATTCGAATCTGCGACCGTAGCAGTCACGCGGTTCCGACTGAAGCGCCTAGAACCGCTCGGCCACAGCGGCCGGCCGCCATACGCTCAAGTGGTGATATTTTAGATAATGATATAATTGACAAACAGCTTTCCGGGTACACAAATTAATATAAAAATTACAAAACCAATAGCTAAAGAAGCCTAACGAATGGATACAGATTCTGCACATAATCCCATATGACGCTGACGCCAGAACGCCGCATAGGCGAGAAGATGTTAGTGTAACGTGTCCGCTACAGGGCCTCGAGTACCCTGCAGCATGCCGTTACAAGAAAAGAATGATAAAACCACTCACCAGTACATGAGCAAGACTAGCTAGTTGATGGTGTACACTGAAGAGCCAAAGAAACAAGTACACCTGCCTAATATCGTATAGGGCCTCTGCCAGCAAGCAGAAGTACCGAAATACAACGTGGAATGGTATCGACTAATGTCTGAAGAATTGTTGCAGGGAATTGACACCATGAATCCTGCAGGGCTGCCTATAAATCCGTAAGAGTACGAGGGGTTGGAGATCTCTTCTGAACAGCACGTTGCAAGGCATCCCAGATTTGCTCAATGATGTTCATGTCTGAGGAGTCTGGTGGCTAGCGAGGGTGTTTAAACTCAGAAGAACTTTCATGGAGAAACTCTGTAGCAATTCTGGACGTGTGTGGTGTCACATTTTCTAACTGAATTGCCCAATTCCGTCGGAATGCACAATGGACACGAATGGATGCAGATGATCAGACAGGACGCTTACGTACGTGTCAACTGTCAGAGTCGTATCTAGACGTATCAGGGATTCCATATGAAACCAACTTCGAAAGCTGCAGAGTGAAAATCTCATTTATATCGATGATGTTTCGTTGAATCGTTAGCACACTGACACTTGTTGATGGCCCAGTATTGGAATCTGTAGCAATTTGCGGAAGAGTTTCACTTTCGTCGCTTTAAACGATTCTCTTAAGTGGTCTTTGATCCAGTTCTTGCTGGATCTTCTCCCAGCGGCAACGATATCGCAGATTTCATGTTTTACCGGATTCCTCATATTCACAGTACACTCGTGAAATGGTCGTACGAAAAATCCCCACGTCATCGCTACCTCGGAGATGCTGTGTCCCATCGCTCGTGCGCCGACTGTAACACCACGTCCAAACTCACTTAAATCGTGACAACCTGCCATTATAGCAGAGTACTTGATCTAATAAATGCGCCAGACACTTGTATTATATATACAAGACCAGAGCGTCGTATTCTGCTTGTTTTCAAATCCCCGTATTTGTATACGCGTGCCTATACCAGTTTCTTCAGTGTATTTTATACAACAGAGAAGGAACAATTAAACACTAGAGTTATACGCGCAACGTAAGAAACCGAAGTAGTTGTATTTGGAGTTTTCCCAAAATTTGCTGCAGATCTGAATATGGTCACTATAGGCCGAAACCGGTGGTCTGAGGATATAAAAATTTGTGACGATAGACGTGAAGTAAAGGAAACTTATTCTAGTTTCGGGTCACTGTTCAATTCGCGACCATGTTGCAGCTTGTGAAATATACTAAACCAGTTCACACTATTTCTCGAGCAATATCGTGAAATAGGGAAGACATTTTAACGGATGTGATAGCAGAGTAGGAGTGACAATCATAAAAAAGGCATTTTTCGTTGCAGCGAGATTTTTTTCCTCAGATCTCACCACCTTTCTCTTCGAAATGCCAAATGTTTAGTTGGCTCACACCTACACAGACAGAAATGACTGCTTTCATAAAGTAAGAGAAATCGTACGGACCAATCTAGGTACTCAGTTTTCCCACGTGCTATTCGACAGTGGAATGGTTGAGAAATGGTCTCAAAGTGGTTCTATTAACCCTCTGCCTAATATTAGAATTGCTGTATAATATTGTAGATGTAGATGTAGATCGTCACTGTATCCTCGTTCAGTTGTTGGTTTGTGAAAGTACGGCTTTCTATTTCATCTCTTAGCTCTGTGTGCAAGCGAAGGACTTCTGCTTTCCACCACGCAGGTGTTTCAGGGAATAGGTTGCTAACACATTTTCAAAAACGTAATCCATGGAGTTGAAAACATCTGGAAGCCAGTACACAAAAATTGTTCACTCGCATAAAAAGGCTTGAAAAGAAGCCATAATCAGTATGGTTATTATTCTCAGCCCGCATCTCGTGGTCGAGCGGTAGCGTTCTCGCTTCCCACGCCCGGGTTCCCGGGTTCGATTCCCGGCAGGGTCAGGGATTTTCTCTGCCTCGTGATGGCTGGGTGTTGTGTGCTGTCCTTAGGTTAGTTAGGTTTAAGTAGTTCTAAGTTCTAGGGGACTGATGACCATAGATGGTAAGTCCCATAGTGCTCAGAGCCATTTGAACCATTTTATTATTCTCACTCACAGACTCCTGGAAGGAGATTCAGTGACGATGCTTGTTGCAACTAATTTCGCGCTCACTCCGAAAGTGATACAGTCACGAGACTACGTCAGTTTCGTGGAACTTGTTACAGTACCGTTGTCACAGGAAGCAGCAAAGTAGTTCGCAAGTAAACCTTTAAGCAATAACGCTTATTTCGCACATGTCAAAGAACCAGTATAGTATGAGTTAACGCGCATTTTGCTCTCATTTAAGCATATGGCCGAAAGAGTCAGCCCTCAGGAATTGTGAAACTGACGTCCAGGACCGTGTGCCACAAAGAGTGCAGATTCACCGCGAAGTAGGGAAACGCACAGGCGTCTGTTGTGCTGGATAAGGCCTATGCGGTATAGCGCGTGAGTGAGACAGAGGAGAGCCCATGTCATAGGGAAACCCCGTAAAAGCCGTTTGTGGCCAGGGAGACGTAGCAGTGTTAGATATGTCGGACGTAAGATCGGCCATAAAGGGAAACATTTATGAAAACTGTTTCTGTAGTAATTCAGGGAATAAAGACACAGTAATTCTAATCTACCATCCTTCACTATTTTTCATGGTGATCCCAATAAGATTTGAATACTGATCATATCTATAAAATTTTAGGATTTATTGTTAAAGTGAAATTAACAAGTTTTGTATGAAAGACCAGAATGCAAAAATCTGAACGCTTTAGTCGATCTTAAAGATTGACATTTCATATAGAAGCGCATCATTAAAATGACAAATGTTGTAAATATCAACTCTGTAGCTTAATTTGTTTAAAATATGTAGTAAAATTAAATTGTCAGTATTTTCAATTAAGCATCAGGTCATCATTTCCTCCACACAAAACACATTGAACGATGACAGCATGACACCTTATAGACTCATTAGGTAATACAATATTTGTTGTAAAGTTTAGTGCGTAGTAGATACTTTCGTTCTTTATTTATTTGTCAAAAGCACATTGGTTCAAGGCTACTGGCCGTGGTATTCTTGTATGTAAAACAATTTTACGTTTATTATGTAATGGATATTATTGTTACTTTATTTAGACCGTGAAAGTGGTCAAGCTTTGATTATTTAAATGTGTTAAAACCTAAAATAATGTACAATAAGTTGTAGCCAAACAGATGGACGGCTTCAGGAAAGGGAACTGCCCTAGTCAGTTGAGAGAGGATATTCGGCGCGCTGGAAACGCGGCCGGGAACGGGCAGAGGGAGATTGGCGGGTGCAGACGCGAAAGCGGAAAGTTCTCGTCTGGACACCAAAGGGTACAGTTCTGGTCCAGATGCGAAAGCGGACGGTTGTCTTTAGGTAGCTAGGAAGTGAACGACTTAGAAAATTTGTGTTCTGTGGTATCTCGGGACTTGGTCTCTGAGCGGTGAGCAGGCGCACGCCTGATGTGAACTTTTCGCGTATTTAACGAGGTGGAGTACTGGACTGGTAATTCGCGATGAGACTGTGAATGATCGAACTGTGTCCAATGGATATGCGCTCGAGTCTAATAGTAATTCTAAATACGACCACTTTCGGTGTTAGTTTGCTTTCTGAATAAACATTATTCTAACAAAATCGCAACTGTGTGGGCTACATCATGTATTTAGCTCCCGATATTATTATTACTGTTGTTATATGTTATATTAAATACAAAATTCCGCAAACATGCCATCAGTCAGATAATTTAACCAAAAGGTCACAAGCGTCTAATTTAGGACGTGTAATGCGACGCGTGCAGTTCAACCCATTGACGAGTTTGAGCCAAGACATTTCGACGAAGAGGAATCCCATGTGTGCCGGAACATCTTTGGGATGTTAACTCGCAATAGGTAATAATAAATTCAGTTTTAGAGCTCTATTTTGAATTGGATACAGTGTCTGACATGTAGCGCAAACCGGTTGCATTTGAAATGACTTCGTCCGGTTGTGAGAATTTCTGAAGGCCAGCATCAAGTAATAACGAACAGAAATGGAAGGCGTGGAGGAAGGGGAAGAGGGGACTGCTAAAGTTTGATGAAGACAACACCGACGTAGGGCACAGCTCCGTCGTTACGGCCGAATAATTCCACGTCTGTTAAGAGCGTTTGATGCCTTCATACAAGATGAAATCTCGCTGAATATTTGATGGCATCAACAGGAAAAGTGGTGCGGCGGAAGCGCCCGCATTCCCCCAGCACCGTCGCTACGTTATTATTTGATATCTAATCCAGCGGAGCCGACTCGCTGCACGGTGAATGATTCAAAGGCGCTAATGCAGATTTTTTTGCCTTTTATTTTATTTTATTTTTTTAATATGTTGCCGCTGGTGGCTGCCATGCACACCGCCACTGGCCAACTGGCAGTGAGGGGTAGGTTGGGGGGTGAAGAGGGGGGTGGGGCGGAATGGCACGAACTACTTGCTGGTGGCCGTACATTGGGCTGTATGAAATCGCTCTGACGGGACCGACGGCTGACGGAAGCTTAACGGTAGATGAAGGGGTGGTAGCAAATTCCGGTGACGAGTTCCGAGCGGATTACAAACATCAAAGGATGGAAGAGTCTGCTTGTTACAACGCAAGGGAGGGGTCCGGCTCCAGGAGGGACACGCTACAAAGTAATGTGATTACAAATAACGAGCCCTGTAAGCGGGCCCCGCCATAAAGTCAAGACGTAATTACTGCCAATTTGGGAGCGGACATGACGCAGGCGGCTGCTCCCCCTCGTCGGATAGCTCATTGGGCGAAGGGTGCAGGAAGAGGCTAATTGCTGATCAAATAGCTCAGGGCGTAGCAGGCACCGATATGGATGCGAAGGAAATACACGGACGCCTCAGTGCATCGCCGCAGCAAACTTTCTCTCTTCATCTCAGTCTGTCGCCATCTCGTTCGTTCTCTACATCTTGAAAGCTACCTGTTCACTCGGCAGTTTCATCTCTTCCCATTCAACAGGGTGTCCCTCATAAAACCGGTACGCGCCATGTACCGGTTAATCATCTCGAGTCGAATTGCTTGTCAAGTGGCAACGCTATCTCGAAAACTGGATGCACTCCATTTTATAGGAAAGATGAGTGCAGCTGAGAGTTCGTGCGTCAGTTCTGAGAAGCTCGTATTGTTGAGTTGTTACAGAAATGGGGCAGCTTGCATTAGAACAGCGAATTGATATTGTAGAGTGTTATACAAAAACAGTCCGCAGCTCGCGGTCTTGCGGTAACGTTCTCGCTTTCTGCGTACGGAGTCCCGGCTTCGATTCCCGGCGGCGATACGGATTTTCCCTCCCTCGAAATCACTGTGTGTTGTTTTGTTGCCTTCATCATCATCATTCATCCCCATTACGATCGGAGGAAGGCAATGGCAAACCACTTCCGCTACGACCTTGCCTAGTCGGCGGTACGGGTCTCCTTCATTGTTCCCTACGCTCCTCGGAGTATGGGACCTCATCATCATCATCATCATCATCATATAAAGACAGGCTCCAACCAGAAATGTGAAACTTCTTTATTTAAATAAGTGCTGCTGTTCTTAATTTGCTGAATGACTGAGAAGATGAAACTTCTACGTTATTTGATTCTGAAACAGCTGAGTAAAACTGAGCCTACTTGCTCTTTACTTTTTCTTATCGTGTCATCACTGAACCCCAATATTCTAGTGCAGCACAATCTGACTGCTCAAAAAAATTACAACTGACTTCAAATAATTAATTCAAAAGAATGGCTCTGACTAAAAAGAAATCTTAACAATAGTCTATAAATTTCATTAAGCACTTACCTCACAAAAATCTTCTTTACGTGAACTACAATACAGCGAGCGTCAACATTGCCAGCTAAATAAAAGATTCTAACTACTAAAGACACTAACTACTAATAGGCATGTGGTTAGCAAAGGAAAGATTTTGTTGCAAACCAAATAATGTATTTTTCACTTTAGTAATGTGACATCCAGTTCAAACAAGAATATAAATCGTCATTGACATCCAGTACAAAGATATATAATCATGAATAATTTTAATTTTCGAAGTCGGATACTTCCAGATAGTTAGCCTTCGCTAACACTTCAGACCTCTACCCTCCATCAGAGCTAACTTCTCTCATCTAACATCCATCACTGCTGGCCGTTCACCTACAACTGCCCAACTGTACTTCGATCACTGCTGGCGACTTCCAAAATGTCCAACACTACTGGCGATTAACATCCAACAACGAGTCCAACCAGCCACAGAGTCTCTTACAAATAAAGCGCAGTCAGAGAGCCAATGCAAAGCGCTACACAGCGCTGCCGACACAGAAGCAGCCCACTTACAAATGTTCCAAGTGAAGCATCTTGATAGATGCTCCTCACGACCAGCACTGCTGTACAACAACTGGAGGACTGTAGGATTTGTTGAGAATGTGCAGAGGAATAGGCGACCGACAGCGAAGGCCCTTGAAACTATAGGCAGAATTCGCGAGGACACTACGAGGACTCTCCGCAAGTGGGTGAGGAGCTACTGTAGCGGTTTGGTGAATCTCTTACATCGTGCCATCATGTACTAAAAGATATGGAATTAAAAGTCTGTCGTGCGAGTGCTGTGCAAGAGTTGAAATTTCAAGATCAGGAAGAAAGTTCATTATTGTAACTGGCTGTTAACATCAGTTGGTAACGGTTATTTGCACCCTAATGTTTCTGACATTCTGACATTCTGAATTGCAGATACTGGTTGCAGGACAACACACATATTCTGCATGAAAAACCTTTCCCTTCAGAGAAGTCTGCGTTGTGCGGCATTAGCATTATTGGCCCCATAGTTTTCAATTACGCCTTAAACAGTGCAAATATTTAGAGATCTTTGACTCTTTCAATGCACGATTAACATATTCAGAGAAGCTGTATGCTATATTCCAACAAGATGGAGCAATTGTGTGATTTTATTTATGGAGCACACTGAAAAGCAAAGTGAGTGCTACAACCTTCGCGCGATAGACGATCTTAAACGGAAAATTACTAGAGAAATTAGTAACGCGCCGGCAGAATGACAGTGTGTTGCTATTCTTTTTTTAGGTATTTAATTGCTACAGGAATGTCCGGCGTGAGGCTTACCGGTCTTACGTGGGTCATCCTGTATTTTTCCTTTAGTAGATCGCGCACCTGCTCTACTCAGCTTCAGCTGATCAATATAAGACC
Source organism: Schistocerca cancellata (assembly GCF_023864275.1). Classification (NCBI taxonomy): domain Eukaryota; kingdom Metazoa; phylum Arthropoda; class Insecta; order Orthoptera; family Acrididae; genus Schistocerca; species Schistocerca cancellata. The sequence goes on from NC_064631.1 coordinate 124,662,143, forward strand.
TTTAAGCAACCACTCTGCAAGGTCACTGAGGTGATTTTGCATCTTTAGAGAATCAGTTTGTCTTTCGATCCATGGGAAACGTCCTCGGTTTAGAAGCTTGTCTTTGTTCGAAATAGCATAGGCCAATCTAGTTCCTGGAGCCGTATCGATGAGTTATGTCCTGTCCTTGGGAGGAAGACTGGTTTTCTATGGCGGCGATCTGTGCTACTGTGGGTAAGATCATTTCGATTATTTTTCTGCGGTGAAATTTACAGAAAGTGATTGGGTTATTTAGGGGGCTACCGCTATTTCTCCGCGTTTAGCTACGCGACAGTATTCGTCCGTCCGCTAAAATGGAATCTCTTAGGTTGCTATAGTAGCTGATTTCGGGGGCGTACATTATCTTTTCAATCCGGCTTCCTGTAGAATCAAAGTATCATCGTTTCCTGAATTATGAAAGAGTTACTGTTTTGTTTAAAGGCTGTATTGGGAACATAGTATCCTGATTATACATTATGTAACTGAATTTTATATCTTTTGCTCTGAGGAGCTATATGGGGTTGTAAAGCACTTCCTTTCGTCTAGTAATAATATGTACGCTTATTTACCAACTGCTTTCTGGATTATTTCGATCTAAACCGAGCAATTCTATATTATATGTGAACGACAGTGTTATAATGCATGGTCGGCATCTTATCGTATAGCGTGGATACGACACTTGGCAAGTGTATATTCTACTGTATTTGAAACCTTATATGAAAGTCATCAGCGCGTAAGAAGTGAGTCATATACTTTATCGCAGGCCTATATTTCAGCTACACTGGTGATAGCTATACTGTAGCTGAAATCTAAATCTACAATAAAGTACAGATTGAATCGATATTGGTTGTCGACTCCCTATTTGAATTACATAAAAGTCGGTTCTAATGCAATCCACAATGATGAGTAGATACTGAGTTGAAGCGGGCAGTAGTACGGAGATTCTCTCTGCATGCTATCAGGCTACAGACACAGACAAAGCAAGTCGACGTAATGCTGATTCGACGGTCGCTGCTTGCTAAGAGTGACATTCATTAAGTAATGCAACATATTTATTTTCTGAAAGCAGTTTGATTTTACTCAGGTTTCCAATGCATCACATTATTCCCGACTCTTTTAGTCACGAAACCCTATTTTTAACATAATCTCCGACTGTCTTACGCCACATTACTGGGAGGGATTGTATGTCCGAATGGTACCACTCTACCGGCCGACGTCGGAGTCAACGTCTTGTTGCATCAATAACCTACCCATCATCCACGTACTACGAGGTGCATTGTAGTTCTAAGACCTCAGATTTTGTTTCTAATTAACTACTCACCCGAAATCGATGAAACTGGCGTTACTTCTCGACGTAATCGCCCTGCAGACGTACACATTTTTCACAACGCTGACGCCATGATTCCATGGCAGCGGCGAAGGCTTCTTTAGGAGTCTGTTTTGACCACTGGAAAATCGCTGAAGCAATAGCAGCACGGCTGGTGAATGTGCGGCCACGGAGAGTGTCTTTCATTGTTGGAAAAAGCCAAAAGTCACTAGGAGCCAGGTCAGGTGAGTAGGGAGCATGAGGAATCACTTCAAAGTTGTTATCACGAAGATACTGTTGCGTAACGTTAGCTCGATGTGGTGGTGCGTAGTCTTAGTGAAACAGTTCACGCACACCCCTTCACGGACGTTTTTGTTGCAGTGCAGGAAGGAATTTGTTCTTCAAAACATTTTCGTAGGATGCACCTGTTATCGTAGTGGTCTTTGGAACGCAATGGGTAAGGATTACGCCCTCGCTGTCCCAGAACATGGACACCATAATTTTTTCAGTACTGGCGGTTACCCGAAATTTTTTTGGTGGCGGTGAATCTGTGTGCTTCCGTTGAGCTGACTGGCGCTTTGTTTCTGGATTGAAAAATGGCATCCACGTCTCATCCATTGTCACAACCGACGAAAAGAAAGTCCCATTCATGCTGTCGTTGCGCGTCAACATTGCTTGGCAACATGCCACACGGGCAGCCTTGTCGTCGTCCGTCAGCATTCGTGGCACCCACCTGGATGACACTTTTCGCATTTTCAGGTCGTCATGCGGGATTGTGTGCACAGAACCCACAGAAATGCCAACTCTGGAGGCGATCTGTTCAACAGTCATTCGGCGATCCCCCAAAACAATTCTCTCCACTTTCTCGATCATGTCGTCAGACCGGCTTGTGCGAGCCCGAGGTTGTTTCGGTTTGTTGTCACACGATGTTCTGCCTTCATTAAACTGTCGCACCCACGAACGCACTTTCGACACATCCATAACTCCATCACCACATGTCTCCTTCAACTGTCGATGAATTCCAATTGGTTTCACACCACGAAAATTCAGAAAACGAATGATTGCACGCTGTTCAAGTAAGGAAAACATCGCCATTTTAAGTATTTAAAACAGTTCTCATTCTCACAGCTGGCGGTAAAATTCCATCTGCCGTACGGTGCTGCCATCTCTGGGACGTATTGCCAATGAACGCGGCCTCATTTTAAAACAATGCGCATGTTTCTCTTTCCAGTCCGGAGAAAAGACTTGAATGCACCTCGTACTTCCCGTGGAGTGCGACCTCCACTGGGCGAAACGGATAGGAATCGGATGGTGCGAGATCCGGGCTGTAGGGTGCACGAGGAACAGTAGTCTATTGAAGTCTTGTGATGATCTCTATGACGCGCAAACTCGTGTGAGGCCTGTCATGGAGAAGTCAAAATTCGTTTCCATTTTTGCGATGACGAACGCATTGCCGGAGTCACAGCTGTGTGCGGCTGGACAGGTTTTGTGCGACCTTGTTTCGAAGATGACAGACGCCTCGCCCAACGAATCACCGTGCTTTTGTTCACTGTCAGGTCTAAGTAGACTTTCTGCAAGAGCCTGTGAAGATCTGCCAAAAGAAACTCAACGATAGCTTTCTGCTTAGAATGCCACTCCGTTACAGACGCCGTTTTGACAGCTACCTAAAGCGGCGCCACCTATCGGAACTTCATAAAACTACAGGAGCTGGCGTGGGAAAATTCCAGCAAAGTGATCACGCATATTACTGTGATACTAGGTGTCAATGACAACTATAAATTATGTGTTGATTCTGATGACTTACTTATTCCTTCCTGCTTACAGTCATACTCATCGATTTGTATTCAGATAGTAGCTACGTAAGCCCGTTTTCCAATGGCGCTGGTCTATGAAAGTGGACTTCCGTGTATATGTGTGTGTGTGTGTGTGTGTGTGTGTGTGTGTGAGAGAGAGAGAGAGAGAGAGAGAGAGTGAGTGACTATTTCTCTTAAAAACTGCTTGTCAGACTGCGTTTTCCAAAGTGTTTTCTGAACCATAACAATTAAAGTTCAAGGCTTAACTTTCATAACAGATAATTTTCATCCTCTTTTGTAGTCCCTTCTCCGTCTGTTTACACGTGCAGCTACTTATCTCTATGGTGATTGAACTTAGGCTTGAACGTTGCTGGGAGAGTGAAATTGTAACTTTTCAAGGCAATCAATCTGCCCGGACGGTACAGTAGTCGCGCAGTTAAGCCTGTTTCGCACGAGCGACTTTCTGATCAGAATGGACTACCAGGGGTGACTGCGCATCAAGTAACCGCATGTGAATCAGCTGCTAAGGACCAGTGAGCAATCGACTGCTCCAAGTTCTAAAACCCCGAGGGTGCTAAAATCTGCATGCACAGAAACATGAGACTGTCATCGTCTGCTAGCACTGCAACTTCCCGCAGTATGTGGTTTCAAATACGGTAGAATAATCATGCTACGCGAGTCAAAGCTAAGCTACAGGATAAGATGATGGCCATGCAACACTATGGTACACATGTAATGAAGAATTGCTCAGTTTAATTAAGAAAGAAGTTAGTACGTAACTACATGTATAGTTACCAAACGTAAGGGATTGCTCCTCAAAGCAACAGATATAAAATTCAATTTCGTAGTTAACAATCGGGACACTACGTTGCCAGTACAGGACTTTAACAAAGAAATAACTGTTTCATAATTCAGAAACCGATGACAGCTTCGAATCTACAGGAAGCCAGGTTGTAAAGATAATATACGTATCCATAAGTTCACTCACACTACGCTAATGGATTTTCCGCTTTTGCCTGATGGCCTTATACTTTTTCTGTGAAAATTGCCCCACAGTGTATGCCATATATCTGAGTGCCAAAAGTATTTAGTTTTTTCAATACCTGGACAAAGAAAAATATCTAGTTTCTACATAAATGAGAACATACGAAAAAATGAAGGTTAGGTAATGAAAAGTACGTATTGCAACAGTGAAAACGCCTTCTCTACCGTAGGAGAAATATAGTTTATATATACGTTCCCGTCACATTAATGTGACCACCGCCTATATTAGACATTAACGTGCAGTAACCAAGGCAAGTGGCAGTACTAGCAGTGGAGGGTATATTAAGCATGTTGCGAGGGGGACATGGAAAACAGTGCACTTGTTGTAAAATGCAAGCCGGCCGTTGTGGCCGAGCAGTTCCTGGCGCTTCAGTCCGGAACCGCGCTGTTGCTACGGTCGCGGGTTCGAATCCTGCTTCGGGTATGGGTGTGTGTGATGTCCTTAGGTTAGTTAGGTTGAAGTAGTTCTAAGTCTAGGGGACTGATGACCTCAGATGTTAAGTCCCATAGTGCTTAGAGCCATGTGAACCATTTTTTTGTAATGTGCAAGCGAAGTGACGTATCTTACGTCCAGAAAGACATGATTATCGGCTATCGGGCCAATGGTGGAGCATTTCCGAAACGGCTAAGTTTACAAATCGTTCGTGTGCCGCTGCGGTTAAAATATACTGTCCGTGGCAAAATTCCTTATCCAAAACCGGCACAGAGGCAACTGTGGTGCACCGTGGGCCATAGATAACAGGGGCAAACGGCGGCTGCGTAGATGTGTTCTGGCGAAGGGACGTGCAACTGTTGAGCAACTGGCCACACACATGAACCAAAGGGCTGCCGACAGTGTCTCTTCAACAACGATTCGGCGTACGTTCCTGCGTATGGGCCTCTGCGGCATGTGACTGGTTTGTGGGTCTATGCTAAATGCTGTCCATCCGCAACGAAGACTGGGACTGGCTTGCCAATGCCGCAAATGGATATCACTGAGTGGCTATAGATGGCCCGTTCCGATGAATCATGTTTTATGCTCTTTCGGCAGACGGCCTTCGGTATACGGCATGAAACACCTGAATGCAAATACCCTGCCACCAGGAGGGAATGTTATACAATCATTTTGTATTTCCCCGGCACGACGGCATCTACCAGCAGGACAATGCGACATGTCTCACAGCTAACAGTGTACATAGGTGATCCGTAATCCGCTGGTCACCAAACTCCCCGCATTTAAAATCAAGCGATCATCTTCGGGACTACTTCAGTCACTCTGTTCGTGATACGGATCATCAGCCGAGAAAGCTAGAGCATCTGACCACGACACTAGTCAGCGTGACCCCAGTCAGTATCTTCGAGAACCTCATTGATTCTCTCCCTGCACCGTCTCGCGCTGCGGAAGTTGCTTATTTAAGCTTCTAACAGGAAGTTACATTAATGTGACTGGACAATGTTCTTATATCCTCGAGCAAATAAAATAAATGTTGATGTTTCGATACGTTAGAACTTTTTTTACTGTTCCTTCAGTTCTAAGCTTGTGAAAATTTACCACACTACCCTTGTGAGGAACATCAACTATAAATTTTGCTTTTGGTATTGATAATAATCTGTGCTGCCATCGCTGGTTTCTAATTTTCTTTTTCTGTCTTATGACTGATTTCGTGCGGACCACCACAATTCGCCCCCCCCCCCTTCCCAATTGCAACCTACATCAGTAACAATCCCGCATTCACAACTCAGGTGCCGAACTTCATAGCAGATAAGCACTCAGATCAAGCACAGTTTTAACGACAACGTATAAACAAAATGTCTAATCGTGACCTGCGATTCTCGACACAGGAAAAAACACTCCAACGAAGCAACAATATACTAACTTCCAGAATGAGATTTTCACTCTGCAGCGGAGTGTGCGCTGATATGAAACTTCCTGGCAGGTTAAAACTGTGTGACTCGAACTCGCGAAAGGCAAAGGTCCCGAGTTTCAATATACTAACTTGTCACGAGTAATCGATTGAGACAAGAAATTTGTTGTGTATAAAGGGCATTATGCCGCATGGTAGCTTGTCAGCATGGAGAAATGACGTGGACAGCTGTTGTGATGCTGCCGGCCGGTGTGGCCGAGCGGTTCTAGGCGCTACAGTCTGGAACCGCGCGACCGCTACGGTCGCAGGTTCGAATCCTGCCTCGGGCATGGATGTGTGTGATCTCCTTAGGCTAGTTAGGTTTAAGCAGTTCTAAGTTCTAGGGGACTCATGACCTCAGATGTTAAGTCCCATAGTGCTAAGAGCCATATGATTTTGTTGTGATGCTGCACTCTTGATGGTCACTCCCAAAATGCAGAACTATGCAATTGTCATCATAAGCGGAGGTAAAATTGATTTTAAGCAGGGAGCAACAGAGTGTTTTACTGCAACTATTAGTGTACACAAGTAATCAAAGAGTAGTCTATTGCCTTCAGCAATTGACAAATAACAAGCCAGTGTATCTGTAAGATAGCTAACACGACAACTCGTCGCATCAGATAACTTATCGGACAACTTGTTGACAGAACATTTCGTTCAGTGGCGTCTTATTTACGACATCGATAAACAGAATCAACTAAGTAAACGCGCAAAATTTTATCGGCAGCTTGTAAACGTTGTGGAAATGGAGGAAACATAAAAGGACTTGGCCTGTATGTTAAGGTAACGCCCGCAAACGACAACAGCGCAAGCTACAAGTGAAACTAGGCTACGAAACGTTATTACTAAACTAACTGTGTAGAGAGTAAATAAGAACAGATCATCCAAATCCAAGGAATGATTTTAGAGGCACACCGGCGTGAGAAATCTGCTACACTAGCAGCTCCTAAAGGTAATCTCTCTCTCCGAGACGAGTCCCGTTATGCTCACAGCCTGTCCTCGCTCCCTACTAACAGCAGAAATTCCTAAAAAGCGAAAAAGATTCATGGACACAATGAATGCACAGTTGTGCTCGATCGTAGCAGTGGAACAGAACACAAACTGCTCTATACTGATGAGTTCAAACATTACGACCACCTACTTAATAGCTCGCTTGTCCGTCTTTGGAAACAAATACATCACTGATTATGCGTATCGGGGATCCGACAGTTGGTAGGTTTGTGGAGGCATGTGCCATTAGACGTCTTCGCACAGATCATGTAGCCGGCCGCGGTGGCCGAGCGGTTCTAGGCGCTTCAGTCCGGAACCGCGCGACTGCTACGGTCGCAGGTTCGAATCCCGCTTCGGGCATGGGTGTGTGTGATGTCCTTACGTTTGTTAGGTTAAAGTAGTTCTAAATTCTAGGGGACTGATGACCTCAGATGTTAAGTCCCATAGTGCTCAGAGCCATTTGAACCACAGGTCACGTAATTCGCCTAAATGAAGGGCCTCTGATTTGCGTACGCGGTGATGGCGACCGATGGGCAGATTCAGATGGGTTCCAAAGCATTTATATCAGGCGAATTTGGCCACCGAGACATCAATGTGAGTTCACTACAATGTTGCTCAAACTACTGTAGCACGGGTATGGCTCCGAGACACGGACAATTACACTACTGGATGATGACATGGCCTTTGGGGGAAACACCAAGCATGAAGGGATGCAGGCCGTTCGTAGCTTCAAGCACGTCTTCGATTACTACCACAGGTCTCTCATACCGTACTACTTCTCCCACCAGCCTGTGACCGCTGCACGCTGCACGTTTCAAGCCGCTGTTCACCTCCACGACGGCGTTTGTGAAGACGACCATCGACCTAATGCAGCAAAATCTGTTCACCCAAAGAGCCGACACGTTCCCATTGATCGACGGTGGAATCCCTAAGATCCAGTGTCCTCTGCAATCGGATGTCGTTGGGTCATCATTGTGAGCACGTAACGGTGGTCAGATGTAGAGCTCCATGTTCGACATGTACTATGAACGGTGTGCTCCGTAATACTGGCGCGTATACCCGCCTTGTGCTCTTTCACCAGAGATGCCACAGATCACCGTCTGTCCTACTTTACAGAGCCGACAAGCCTCCGAACCCCACGTTCTTTGAAGAGTCGTGGAAGTCCAACCATTTAGCGCCTAGTGGTAGTTTCACTGTCCTTCTACCTCTTTCCGTAGATGACGACGGGTGTAGCCTTTGGTCAAAGTCGCGCATCTCAATGTACACTCCTGGAAATTGAAATAAGAACACCGTGAATTCATTGTCCCAGGAAGGGGAAACTTTATTGACACATTCCTGGGGTCAGATACATCACATGATCACACTGACAGAACCACAGGCACATAGACACAGGCAACAGAGCATGCACAATGTCGGCACTAGTACAGTGTATATCCACCTTTCGCAGCAATGCAGGCTGCTATTCTCCCATGGAGACGATCGTAGAGATGCTGGATGTAGTCCTGTGGAACGGCTTGCCATGCCATTTCCACCTGGCGCCTCAGTTGGACCAGCGTTCGTGCTGGACGTGCAGACCGCGTGAGACGACGCTTCATCCAGTCCCAAACATGCTCAATGGGGGACAGATCCGGAGATCTTGCTGGCCAGGGTAGTTGACTTACACCTTCTAGAGCACGTTGGGTGGCACGGGATACATGCGGACGTGCATTGTCCTGTTGGAACAGCAAGTTCCCTTGCCGGTCTAGGAATGGTAGAACGATGGGTTCGATGACGGTTTGGATGTACCGTGCACTATTCAGTGTCCCCTCGACGATCACCAGTGGTGTACGGCCAGTGTAGGAGATCGCTCCCCACACCATGATGCCGGGTGTTGGCCCTGTGTGCCTTGGTCGTATGCAGTCCTGATTGTGGCCCTCACCTGCACGGCGCCAAACACGCATACGACCATCATTGGCACCAAGGCAGAAGCGACTCTCATGGCTGAAGACGACACGTCTTCATTCGTCCCTCCATTCACGCCTGTCGCGACACCACTGGAGGCGGGCTGCACGATGTTGGAGCGTGAGCGGAAGACGGCCTAACGGTGTGCGGGACCGTAGCCCAGCTTCATGGAGACGGTTGCGAATGGTCCTCGCCGATACCCCAGGAGCAACAGTGTCCCTAATTTGCTGGGAAGTGGCGGTGCGGTCCCCTACGGCACTGCGTAGGATCCTACGGTCTTGGCGTGCATCCGTGCGTCGCTGCGGTCCGGTCCCAGATCGACGGGCACGTGCACCTTCCGCCGACCACTGGCGACAACATCGATGTACTGTGGAGACCTCACGCCCCACGTGTTGAGCAATTCGGCTGTACGTCCACCCGGCCTCCCGCATGCCCACTATACGCCCTCGCTCAAAGTCCGTCAACTGCACATACGGTTCACGTCCACGCTGTCGCGCCATGCTACCAGTGTTAAAGACTGCGATGGAGCTCCGTATGCCACGGCAAACTGGCTGACACTGACGGCGGCGGTGCACAAACGCTGCGCAGCTAGCGCCATTCGACGGCCAACATCGCGGTTCCTGGTGTGTCCGCTGTGCCGTGCGTGTGATCATTGCTTGTACAGCCCTCTCGCAGTGTCCGGAGCAAGTATGGTGGGTCTGACACACCGGTGTCAATGTGTTCTTTTTTCCATTTCCAGGAGTGTATTTCCCCATTTGCATCTCATATCTTTGTCAGGATGATCCTCCGTTCGAGTCTACTCCGCTTCCATACCTTTATTACAGAGTCTAGTGCTCGCGGCGCCACCGGGCAGTATCTAACGTCACGGTGGGCATTGGTCAGAATGTTTTGGTTTATCAGTGTATAACATAAGCTGCATAACTACACTGGATGGACAAAAATATGGAAACACCCAAACACAACACATTTCCATGCGTAATACGGAATGGATGAATAGAATGGATACATACAGGTCCTGTATGGTTTCAAGGGCATTTTATATCATTCATCCTGCAAAAGTTCAGGTAACAATTCATATTCGTGCTCACAATAGTAGTGTTTTACGACGCGATCTATGTGAACAGGGGCCTGTCGTTTTGGAAAACAGAATCACAATTTGGGAACAAACATTGTATACCATGCAACGGAACTGCTCAGCTGAAATGGTCACATGACCTTTGGCAGAGAAGCAAACATCTACTCCGCAAGCCACCCAACGGTGCGCGGCGGAGGGCACTTTTGGTGTCACTGTCATTACCTCCCTTTCCTGTTCCAGTCGCATATGGTTCGCGGGAAGAACGACTGCCGGAAAGCCTCCGTGCCCGCTCGAATCTCTCTAATTTTACATTCATGATCTCCTCGGGAGGTATAAGTAGGCGGAAGCAATGTACTCGATACCTCATCCAGAAACGCACGCTCTCGAAACCTGGACAGCAAGCTACACAGCGCCGCAGAGCGCCTCTCTTGCATTTGAGTTTGCCATTTGAGTTTGCTCAACATATCCGTAACGCTATCACGCTTACCAAATAGCCCTGTGACGAAACGCGCAGCTCTTCTTTGGATCTTCTCTATCTCCTCTGTCAACCCGACCTGGTACGGATCCCACACTGATGAGCAATACTCAAGTATACGTCGAAAGAGTGTTTTGTAAGCCACCTTCTTTGTTGATGGACTACATTTTCTAAGGACTCTCCCAAAGAATCTCAACCTGGCACCCGCTTTACCAAAAATTAATTTTATATGATCATTCCACTTCAAATCGTTTCGTACGCATACTCCCAGATATTTTACAGAAGTAACTGCTACCAGTGTTTCTTCTGCTATCATATGATCATACAATAAATGATTCTTGTTTCTATGTATTCGCAATACATTACATTTGTCTATGTTAAGGGTCAGTTGCCACTCCCTGCACCAAGTGCCTATCCGCTGCAGATCTTCCTGCATTTCGCTACAATTTTCTAATGCTGCAACTTCTCTGTACACTACAGCATCATCCGCGAAAAGCCGCATGGAATTTCCGACACTACCTACTAGGTCATATATATTGTGAAAAGCAATGGTCCCATAACACTCCCCTGTGGCACGCCAGAGGTTACTTTAACGTCTGTAGACGTCTCTCCATTAATAACAACATGCTGTGTTCTGTTTGCTAAAAACTCTTAAATCCAGCCACACAGCTGGTCTGATATTCCGTAGGCTCTTACTTTGTTTATCAGGCGACATTGCGGAAATGTATCGAATGCCTTCCGGAAGTCAAGGAAAATGGCATCTATCTGGGAGCCTGTATCTAATATTTTCTGGGTCACATGAACAAATAAAGCGAGTTGGGTCTCACACGATCGCTGTTTCCGGAATCCATGTTGATTCCTACAGAGTAGATTCTGGGTTTCTAGAAATGATATGATACGCGAGCAAAAGACACGTTCTAAAATTCTACAACAATCAGTGTCAGAGATATAGGCCTATAGTTTTGCGCATCTGCTCGACGACCCTTCTTGAAAACTGGAACTACCTGTGCTCTTTTCCAATCAATTGGAACCTTCCGTTTCTCTAGAGACTTGCGATACACGGCTGTTAGAAGGGGGGCAACTTCTTTGGCGTACTCTGTGTAGAATCGGATTGGTATCCCGTCAGGTCCAGTGGACACTCCTCTGTTGAGTGATTTCAGTTGCAAGTAACCTTGAGTCCAACGGAATACAACGATATGGCTCTCCAAATCATCAGCGAACATCGCCGTGTTTCACTCCTGGTACGTAAAATCGGACAGAAGCTGGAGGCGGTGTGAAACAAAACTGATCCAATCAAATGACTTTTTTACAAAGCTCCACAGTCCAGGCTTTATGGCTTCTGCACCACGTTTTCCTGTAGCGGACATTTGTATCACTGATGAGTGGTTTAGGAATTCTACCTGGGACCGCAATTCTCCGTTTACGGAGCCCCCTTCCTTTTGTGTTGATGCTGAGAGGGTTCGCGAATGTGACAGTCCTTCTTCAGTAGCAGTCCGTCACGATCAGGATCTTTTAGCGGATGATGTTTTTTTTCCTTTTTTCTTTATATACTGTATAAATCTTCGACAGCGAGGCTTTTGAAACACCAAACACTTCGGCTCCTTTGGTTGCGGAACTACAGAAGCACCCATAGTACGAACACCAACAGCTTTCCCGTGTTCGAATTCACTTATCTGCCATATAATGCACTCACTACACAGAACACTATTCTCATGGCGACTGACAACTGCAACGTATTGACGACATTGCACAGGCGCCGTTTGTGGTCGAAAACAACGGCGCAACCTGCCAACTTGACTGGGATCTGCCTTTGTCTCCAGGCACAGAGTTGCATTAATTTTCGAAATGGATCAGGGCGTATACCAGAATCAAAGGGTTGATATCTTTGTCCATCCTTTCGAAATCCGACACTGTGCTCCTTCTATACTGACATCGATGAGACGTAAACGAGGAACTTTATTTTTCTCAAAAGATGATGATGCAGGGGTAAAATTCATACCACTTGCGTGGCGTGGCTTGTCAGGCCCCTGTGTACGGAGTTTTTAGCAGGTTCTCCACAGAATCAGCGAGAGAAGGGACATATGGAAAACTTCAACTAGAAGAAAGGATAGCATTACAGAACACACGTTAAGACATCAAGCAGTAACTTTCATGGCACTACAGGCAGCCACATAAGGTAAATATTGTAGGTGAATAAAGAGATTGGAATAAATCCATAAAATAATTTAGGACATTGGATGAATGTGCAAATGTGACATGACGATGCTGCATTCATGATGACATTCAAACCTGTATCTTTCGCACAAATGGTGGTAGTACTAAACTATTCAAAATAGATACTATGGTGAAGTTACATTTTCTGTTCACATGAGGAACATAAAGAAGAAAAAAAGTAGAGTTAAACATCACGTTGGCGGCCTGGACGTTTGAGGCGGAGTTAATAGTGCTATAGAAATCTATTGGGTACCGTTCAAAGGAATGATTGTAGTGTTGATTTAAGTTAGGGGCGTAACTGGTCCAAATGGAATGTGGTAACTTTCTAACACTGGGAAAGCAAATTGTTCACTAAGAACACATTCGAGAGTGCACTGAAACGGAAAGCAAAATGGAAGAGAGTAATGCACACGGAGTGCAGTAGAAATAATTCCGTCGTCGCTTTAAGGGTTAAACCCCCGCGTGCTATGCAGACCCTTCGGGAGCCGACGTGTGTCTCCTCAGGGCAGCGGTCCTGACCCATGGGATCGAAGTTGCGACCTCGGAGTGCGCAACTACGGCGAACGACATGAATAATGGAGTCGCTGTGAAAGAGTCGCTCCCGCTTCCCGGTCCGCGTCCCGTTCCAGAGCGTTCCCTCGGGAAGAGCCACTCCAGCAGGTCGCGCCGAGCGGTTCGTGCGGCCGTAATTAAAGGCTGGCCAGCCAGCGGCCGGCCGGCGCGGCTTCCCCCGTCCGCGTCCTAAAACCACCCCACCAAACCCGACCAGCGTGCCTTCGTGACCGTCGCTCTGTCCTATGGCAGGTAGCCGCACAGCTAATGACCATTGCCGAGAAAATTCGTGAGGGTATTTCAGGATCGACGGAAATATACGAGAAAATAATTTGCAATCCAGAAAACGCCGAAATTATTGTTGTGGTCTTCAGTCCAAACTCGTTTGATGCAGCTCTCCTCTCTATGTATCTGAATAACTACTGTGGCCTACACTACTGGCCATTAAAATTGCTACACCACTGACATGACGTGCTACAGAGGCGAAATTTAACCGACATGAAGAAGATGGCTTGGTTCAAACGGCTCTGAGCACTATGGGACTTAACATCAGAGGTCATCAGTCCCCTAGAACTTAGAACTACTTAAACCTAACTAACCTAAGGACATCGCACACATCCATGTCCGAGGCATGATTCGAACCTGCGACCGTAGCGGTCACGCGGTTCCAGACTGAAGCGCCTAGAACCGCTCGGCCAATTCGGTCGGCACAGGATGAAGATGCTTTGATATGCAAATGATTAGCTTTTCAGAGCATTCACACAAGGTTGGCGCCGGTAGCGACACCTACACCGTGCTGACATAAGGAAAGTTTCCAACCGATTTCTCATACACTAACAGCAGTTGACCGGCGTTGCCTGCTGAAACGTTGTTGTGACGCCTCGTGTAAGGTGGAGAGATGCGTACCATTACGTTTCCGACTTTGATAAAGGTCGGTTTGTAGCCGATCGCGACTGCGGTTTATCGTATAGCGACATTGCTGCTCGCGCTGGTCGAGATCCAATGACTGTTAGTAGAATATGGAATCGGTGGGTTCAGGAGGGTAATACGGAACGCCGTGCTGGGTACCAACGGCCTCGTATCACTAGCAGTCGAGATGACAGGCATCTTATCCGCATGGCTGTAACGGATCGTGCAGCCACGTCTCGATCCCTGAGTCAACAGATGAGGACGTTTGAAAGACAACAACCATCTGCACGAAATGTTCGACGACGTTGGCAGCAGCATGAACTGTCAGCTCGGAGACCGTGGCTGCGGTTACCCTTGACGCTGCGTCACAGACAGGAACGCCTGCGATGGTGTACTCAATGACGAACCCGTGTGCACGAATGGCAAAACGTAATTTTTTCTGAAAAATCCAGGTTCTGTTTACAGCATCAAGGTGGTCGCATCCGTGTTTGGCGACATCGCGGTGAACGCACATTGGAAGCGTGTATTCGTCATCGTCATACCCGCGTATCACCCCCCGTGATGGTATGGGTTGCTACTAGTTACACGTCTCGGTCATCTCTTTTTCGCATTGACGACACTTTGAAAAGTGGATATTACATTTCAAATGTTTTACGACCCGTGACTCTACCCATGATTCGATCCCTGCGAAACCGTACACTTCAGCAGGATAATGCACGACCGCATGTTGCAGGTCCTGTACGGTCCTTTCGGTTTACAGAAAATAGTCGACTGCTGCCCTGGCCAGCACATTCTCCAGATCTCTCACCAATTGAAAACGTCTGGTCAATGGTGGCCGAGCAACTGGCTCGTCACAATACGCCAGTCACTACTCTTGATAAACTGTCGTATCGTGCTGAAGCTGCATGGGCAGCTGTACCTGTACACGCCATGCAAGCTCTGTTTGACTCAATGCCCAGGCGTATCAAGGCCGTTATTACGGCCAGAGGTGGTTGTTCTGGGTACTGATTTCTCAGGATCTATGCACCCAAATGGCCTGAAAATGTACTCACATGTTAGTTCTAGTATAATATATTTGTCCAATGAATACCCGTTTATCATCTGCATTTCTTCTTGGTGTAGATATTTTAATGGCCAGTAGTGTACATCCATTAGAATTTTCTTACCGTATTCTTAGTTGTTTTCCCTGAGGCCGGCTCTTCCGTAAGTCATTTGTCTCATACCTGGAATTACGAACGGCGTTCAAGTTTTTCCTGCAAGCAGCTTGTTTTTCTTTCTTCCTCTCTCTGTCTCTCTTTTTTCCTGTAAGGAGAACATACTCGCCGTTGACACGCATACCGGTCTGAGGATTTTAAAATCAGGCATGTACCGAAGCAAAATCTTTGGCAGTATAATTTGATATTATCCCAAAGGCAGAAACTATGATTGTGAAATAAATAAGTAATTTCTACATTCAACGGCGAGTATGATGTCCTTTAAAAGATTCTGCAGGAGTATGAACTCCTATCTAACATGAGAAGGTAGTTTGGTTTT